>NW_020173766.1:111307-142948 GCF_003031525.2 Neophocaena asiaeorientalis asiaeorientalis
GGGGCAAGGTGGAAAGCCCATTCTTCTAACCTCTCCCTTGGTGGATGCCCATGGCCACAAGCCCTGGGAGTTCAAGGCCTGGAGGTGGTGAGGGGGTGGCACTCTAGCTTTCCCCTAGAGTGTCCTATTAAGTTATTCCCAGCCTATTAAGTGGGCTTGGAAGGGCGCCCATGTGGAGGGATGTGGCCGCTAGCTCAAGGTCCCGCTCAGAGAGGATGTGGCTGGATGCTGACAAGACAGGTCTTATAAAAGAGGCAAGCCCCAATTAAGGGCTTACGCTGAAGCAGAAGACATAAAAGGGACAGGTGCCCAGCAACCTGTCTCACGTCTCCATGACGTAGGCCCCTGGCTCACAGCAGATGCTCAACCAATGGTGGTCCTCTATCCTACTTCCTTTCTTGGCCGCCCCTCTAGCCTTATCTCCCTACATCCCCATCCTCCTGCCCCCCAAGCCCTACACTCCTGGATCTGCATCTGGTGCTTTGAAACAGTGCTTCCCAAAGATGGTACCTGCTGCTCCACTCCCATGACAGGAGGGCCCAGGGGCCTCACCTCACAGCTCTGGTCTCAAACTTTAGCCTTCATTCCTTCGCTTCTCTCTCATCCATCCATCCATCCATCCACCTAATCCTTCCACTATATTTACTGGGCTCTTCTCTGGTCTGGGCAGTGGGAATCTGGACAGCAGAGAGGCAGAAGAGCGTCCCGGGTAAGAGCCTAGAGTCTGCAGCCTGGCCACCTGGGTTCAAATCCAGCTCCACCACCAGCTGTGTGACTTGGGATTGTCACTCTTCTATCCTTCTGGTCCTCAGTCCCTTAGTAGTAAAACAAGGAGAAAGACAGTCCCTATTGCATGAGGCTGATGTGGGGCTGAAGTGAGTAAGTAAGAGCGGAGGGCGGAGAACACACCTGCCATGTGGCGAGAGTCTGTAAGTATTAGCCTGTGTGTTACACAGTCTATAACAGACACCGAACACCAAAGCATAGGTCTAAAATCAAAGAACTACTGATGATAAGCTACTGATAATTAAATAACTTCTTTTAAACATCCACCTCTGTTCTTGGGACCAGGTGCCGGGTGGATTCCTCTGGATGCTGATGAATGAGGCGGCCCCTACCTGGAAAAGGTGTTGTCGAAGATGAGCATGTAGATGCCTGGTGTGCGGACCTTGAGCTGGCCCTGGATGTTCTCCTTGTGGGAATTGCATCGGGTTGTGGGAATGAGCACCTGGGAAACAAAGCAGATAGGAAAAGTGAAACAGAAGCTGAGAGGGCACCATGGATCCTCTGGGCAGACTCTGTATCTTGGGGAAGGAAACTGAGGCCCAGGGAAGCTGAGTGCCTGCCTCGTCTAAGGTCACAGCTGAGCAGGGTTGGGGCTGAGATCAGCCCCCAGGATCGGTGGGGTACCTTCCACATGCCCTGGGTGGGTCGATAACTTGAGATAGTGGGGAGGCTGTAGACACGAGTTTCATCCAGAATCATGAATTGGTCAGCATCCCAAAAGAATGGTCCTCCAGCCTCCTCTGACCATGGCCAGTGCCAGAACGCTCCACCATCCAGAGGAGCAGCCCCCTTCTGGCTTCAGGAAGGTGAGGCTTATTCTAGGTGAAATCCTGCCTGGCTCTTTCCTTTGCGCAGGTGCTGCTACCCCTGGGGGTCTCACAGGACAGGCCGAGCCCTCTTTCCACATCTCTCGAGCACTTTGTGAAGCTGCTGGGCCCACTTTCCTCCAGGCTGACCACCCCTGGCTCCACCCGTGGCTTCTCACTTGGCCCCAGTCGGTCCATATGCCTCAGAGCCCTTTCATCTTTCCAAGTCTCCTGCTTCCTCTCTATCTCCTCTGAGAAGGAGAAATTAATCCCAGGAGACATTTATTTTCTAAGGGCCTCACTGTCAAGAGGCCAAATCTGAGCAAATGCTGTGTGCTGGACAGGGCCAGGGCTGGGGTCTATCGATGGCCAACCTCTTTCCCATGGGCAGAGTCTTCAACCTGTTAGCCAGCTAAGATACTTTAAAATTGAAGATATGACAGGAATTAACACAAGAGCCAACCAAAATTAAAAACATTTTTTTGAAGGGACAAGCACTTAGAGACAAGACCCTCTAAGGGGTCTTAGAGGGTCTTGTCTCATTAAGCATCCATAAGCCTCCCATTTTTGACTACACATAAATGGTCACGCGACCATGTTAACATCTTAGCAACGGGTTCCTAAGGTGGTGAGCTGCCCCACAATGTAAAAATCTTCATTCTCTACAAAATTAAATGTTGCTCCTTTTTTGGAAATTCAATTTTTGTTAAATTTAGTTTTAATTTTTTCCTATTAAACATTTTTCAACCTGTGCAAAATGACTGAATCCAAAATAGTTATAAAGATGTGGTTACTTTTTCAACTCAAACTTGAATACAGCTACCTGTTTCCTGAAACACTACATGGTGCCCACAAAGTTCCCAAAGTGAAGTAAGTTCCCACAAAAGGCTCTGCTGCCCTTAAGGATCTTGTGTTTTAATGGTGACAACAGATAAAAAAACATTCAATTATGTTCGTGAGACTGTCATGAGGGGTCTACCAGGGAGGGGTGCCTATCCCAGCCTCTGGGTGGGAGGGAGGAGAGGCAGAATCAGGGAAGACTTCCTGGAAGAGGCAACCCTGAGCTTGGACAACTTAGCTAGTTATAGGGAGGTCTGGCAGCTCCAGGGAGCAGGGACAACATATTCAAAAGCACGGGAGAATGGCTAAGATTTACCCTCTCAAGTAACAACCAAACCCAACAAAATATACAAAACAGTTTTTAAGACACTGTACATCAGGCAATGATGGACAGTGATCTGTGAGAGAACAAGGTGAGCCCTGCAATTGCCCTAGTTTACTGCTTTGAGAGGAAAAGAGAACAACAAGCAGATGGAACAAATAAAAAACAGTAAGATGAGAGACTCAAACCTAACCTTATTGACAATCATATTAAATGTAAGTAGGCTGAACATCCCAATTGAAAGGCATGTATTATCAGGTTGGATAAAAGCAAGCCCCAACCCCATCATGCCTGCAAGAAATACAGTTTAAGTGTAAAGATACAAACAAGTTAAAAGGATGTAAGAAGATATACCATGTTAACACTAGTCAAAAGAAAGAGGGATTGACTATATTAATATCAAAGTAGATTTTTACATCAAAGAATGTGGCCAGGGACAGTTTCATAATGATAAAGATGTCAATTTCATCAAGGGGACAAAACAATCCTAAACATTTATGCCCCTAATGACAGAGCTTCAACATATATGAAGCAAAAAGTGGTAGAGTTACAAGGAGAAATAGAATAAATTCATAATTATAGTTGGATATTTTAATGTCCCTCAATAATTGATGAAATAAGTAGACAGGAACTCAGTAAGGAAATAGAAGAACACTGTCAACTGACTTGATCTAACTGATATGTATAGAACACTCCATCCAACAAGAGCAGAACACACATGCATTTCAAGTGTACTTGAAACATTCACCAGGTAGGCCATATTCTAGGCCATTAAAAAAAAAAAGAACCCAAAACTTATATTTAAAAGGATTCAAACTATACAAAGTGCATTTTCTGACAATGGAATTAAGTAAGAAAAAAAAAAGCAGTTGCCTGGAAAATCCCAAAATATTTGGAAGCTAAATAACATACGGGTCAAAGAGAAGTCAAGAGGGAGATCCCAAAGGCATGGGAGAGAGAGACAGCACACAGTATGTTCCTGACACCACAGTACATGTGCTCTGGCTGGAAGCTGGTGGTGGTGAGGGAGTAGGACGGGCCCAAGACAAGCCTGGAAGGGACAAAGATGCATGAGGACCTACTATGCGTGGGCTCTGTGGCAGCTGCTTCTTATCTCATCAAGTTCCATTAATGTTCTACAATATTCTAATTCCACTGGGGACTGAGAATCCTGGGAGGCTGGGTGGTTGGGTCTGTTCCCGTGATGCATAACCTAAAAATTCTGAGCCTGGCCTAAGATACTTCAGCAACCACATGTAGGAGGAAGTGCTGGGGAGAAAGGCCTGCACCTCAACCTTCCCACACACTACTTTGATTACAAAGCAAAACCCAAGAGCTTGTTAAGGCAGGTCCTCTGAAGAGGACACGTGTAAGATAATACTCTTCATTTCTTTATAAACAGTCTACTCTATGGACTTTTGGTTCATTCCAGCTGCTGTTTTTTCTACCACGGTCAAAATCTGTAAGACTGATTTTAAAATCAATCAATCAAAACGTCTAGGGGGGGCTTCCCTGGTGGCGCAGTGGTTGGGGGTCCGCCTGCCGATGCAGGGGACATGGGTTCGTGACCCGGTCCGGGGGGATCCCACGTGCCGCGGAGCGGCAGACAGGAGATGACTGGGGTCTCACGTAACCCTGAGTGAGACAGGTCTCTTTTGTGTGAGCTCTGGGGACGTCTCGCATCAGCCTCCAGTGCTTGGGCGCCCATGACCTGATTTAAGTGATATGTCTGCAAAACAGTCCAAGTTGGTTTTACTGCTTTCTCGAGGGACTCTAGTGACCTGGCGGCCTGGTGCAGAGCCAGGGTTCTATGTTAAATGGAAAAAGTCAGTCTCAAAAGGCCACATATTGCATGATTCCATTCACATGAAATGTCCAGAACCGGGAATCTGTAAGGACAGAAGGTAGGTTGGTGGTTGCTGGGTGGAGGTTGGGGAGTGACAGCTAATGGGCACTGGGTTTCTTTTTGTTTTGGGGGATGATGAAAATGATCTAAAATCAGACAGTGGTGATGGTTACACAACTCTGTGAATAATACTGAAATAACAGTGAATTACACATGTTAAATGGGTGAATTATATGGTGTGTAAATTATACCTCAATAAAGCTGTTTAAAAAATAAAGTCTGGGGTCCTTGCTCCCAGTAGCCTCAGGCAGGCCTCTGAGCTTCTCTGGCCAAAGAGAAAGGCAGGGCCTAGGTCTTCTTCCCTGATTTGTCCCAGGCTTCAGGGCAGCAGTCTGCACATGGGTAGCCTCAAGTCCTTGATTCACCGCTTCTTTCGTCAAGTGCTTCCCAAAGTCAGTCTCTAATCTCAGCGTCGAGGCATGGCCTTGATAGAGGAGGTCCCTCTGGAGAGAGGGTGGTCCCGGGTGGGAGTGTCTGACATGCCCCTAGAGATGGGAATGGCCTTCCATGCTGTTCCCTCCACCTGTATGCTTTTCCTCTAACCCATGTCCCCCTGCCAGCCCCTCCCCACAGCTTTTCTTGGTTTGGCCCAGGAGTCTCCTGCCCCGATCACTGCTCCCCAGGTTAGGTGCCTGCCCCCTACTCCCAAGTGCCACCCCACCATGACAGTCACCACCTGGAATCACAGTTGTTTCTTTCTTTCTTTTTTCCCCCACAGTTGTTTTTTTAATAAGGTCTCTCTCTGATCACACCATGAGCTCCTCGAGGGCAGATCCCATGCTGTTCCTTCTCTCTTTATCCCCAGTGGGCCCGCCCTACAGAGCCCAGTGTACAGCGTACACTAAATGGTTGTGAACAGGGTGCAAGTACACAGCATAGCTCCTCATGCCTGAACCTTCACAATCATGAAACCTGAGTGTTGCAAGTTGCACTATGTCCCATTGTTCCCAGTAAGGTCCAGTCTGGTCAGGGCATCATACGGGGAGTCCCCAGGATAGATGCTAAAGGTGTGAGCCTGGACGTAGGTTCTCCAGGTTGATGTCTGTACGGGACCTCAGGCAGACCTAACAGCCATCCCCACAGCTGGCTGGTGACAGTCGGGCCTGTGACGGCAGAGGAGCACCTGAGCACCCTTCTCACCCACCCTGCAGATGGGTTCCTTCTGCCCCCTGGCGTCCACTGTGGGAAAGACAATGGCAACCATATCCTTCAGGCAATAAGGGAGCCAGAGATGAGGATGGCTCCTGGGCGTCCCTGAGCTCCTGATTCCTGGGAGGAACCACACAGGTCTCCCAGGGCCATGAGGATTAGGCTGGTGAGTGACTGAGCAAGGAGAGAGGCGTGGAGACCGGATCCAGTCACCTCCCTCTCTCCCTCCCACAAATATCCACCAGCATCTAACGTGCGCAGACACAGTGCGAGGCGCTCGGTGGGCGTTGGGAACAGGAGGTGAGCAGCGAAGGTGCTGGTGCTGAGTTCCAGGTGGTGCAGCTGGTTGCTAGTGCAGAGCTGAGAAGCACACTGCCTAAGCTGCTGCCCAACCAACTGCCCAGAGGCCGCTCTGCACCCAAGTTTCGTCATCAGCAAACCTGCCTCATGGACCGAGACATATGCCCAGGTGGCAGCAGTGAGCCTGAACCCACTCTCTGACCACAAGCCCAGGACCTCCCGGGTGGACGTTCAGAACCACTTGGGAAGGAAGGGCTCCAAGGCTACACAGTGTGGTGTGACTGTGAGCCTCCAAAAGGAAAAGAGGGGTAGAGCAGTTTTTAAATAAACACGAGCATGAGACTCCAATAACCAAGGCCAACTCAGGGGGGCCAGAATTAAACTGAAGGAGTGAATTTGAAGAGGACAGAAATGACAAAGCAATCTCTATAACAGGCAGATACCACCAGGACAGGGATAGCAGGAGAGCAAACACAGATGGACACATGTCCCCCCATGTGGATACCGAAGCTGAAGCGGCGACCTGTGTGCCCAGCATGCCTGAGCCGGGCCCTCCTGGGGCTCTGGGCCTTCCCCAGCCCTCACTGCGAGCCCCTTAGGACACCCAGAGGACCACAAGCGTGAGGGACTAGTGGATGTCATCGCAGAGACTTCACAGAAGGCTTCTTTCACACAACTTCAAATTGCTCCTCTCTAGCTTCATTCTTAGAAAATGGAGATTTTGTATTAAAAGTCTAGGATCTACCCGGAGCTCCAATCCAGCCTGTGTGACTGTCCTCACTATTCCTTCCACTCACAGTAATTCAAATGGAACTCGTGTTTCCACCCAAACCAGCTCTCCCTCCATCATCCCCTGGCACCCTCCCTGCAGAGATTCAGGTGTGGAATTCAGACCCTCCCTCTTCCTCGGCCCACAATGAATCAGCCCCCACGGAGGCCTGTTCATTGTCCTGTGCTCTGCATCCTACTCCATCCTTTCTACTCTTCTTCCCCTTGAGCTAAACCAGTGTCTCTCAACCTTGATTGCCCACTGGGACCATCTAGAGATCCCCCTAGATAGGGGGATGCCCCTTAGAGATTCTGGTTTAGTGGTCTCGGGTGTGGACTCAGAAGTGTGTTTTAAAAAGCTTCCCAGGGCTTCCCTGGTGGTGCAGTGGTTAAGAATCCGCCTGCCAATGCAGGGGACATGGGTTCGAGCCCTGGTCCGGGAAGATCCCACATGCCGCAGAGCAACTAAGCCTGTGAGCCACAACTACTGAGCCTGTGCTCTAGAGCCTGTGAGCCACAACTACTGAGCCTGTGAGCCACAACTACTGAGCCTGTGTGCCACAACTACTGAGCCTGTGAGCCACAACTACTGAAGCTCGCATGCCTAGAGCCCGTGCTCCGCAACAAGAGAAGCCACTGCGATGAGAAGCCCGTGCACCACAATGAAGAGTAGACCCCGCTCACCGCAACTAGAGAACGCATGCGCACAGCAATGAAGACCCAATACAGCCAAAAATAAATAAGTAAATAAATAAATTTATTTTAACAAAAGCTTCCCAGGTGTTTCTAATGTGTGGCCAAGGTTGAGAACTATGGTCCCGGCCACTGTCAATGTCTCATGTTTAGAATGTCTTAGGAGTTTATGAACTGGTATCTGCCACGAAGATTTCCAGCCCAACCACCCAAGTGACACAATGGCTATGAGCCTCTACTGACCTTTCTGAGGGTGAGATGCTGAACACCCTAAGCTCATAACCAGAAGCAAAGATCTTGGTCCCCACCTCCCATGGTGACCCGTTCTTGCTCCGCATGGCTCTGTTAAAGAAATGATCCTTAAACTGAGTCACACATATGTATTCCTTTCAGTTTCACCTACTGACCTATTCCAAGGTCTGTCTGAAGCTGACCCAGGAGTGGGCCTTCAGACATTAGAAGACAGCTCTCCTCCCCCAGGCTGGACAAGCCCGGGTGTGTTGCCCGCTCTGCATGATGCAGCCCAGACACGTGTCTGTGTCCCTCTCAGAAGGTCCCAGACAAGCTCTGCCCGGGGAATCCCGCTGGCAGGGAGATGGCCTCACCTTACATTGATCCAGTGGCGTGTCCTCCGCCTCTCGGTACACCACACTGAAGGAGATACTCTTGGGGTCGGAGGAGAAGACCCAGCTGATGGTGAGGCCTGCCTCGGCCACAGTGATGGGGATGAGGCTATAGGTACTGGACCTCACAAACAGCTCCCTGTTGCCCTCCCCGAAGTTGGCGATCTCTTCCACTGTGAGGGGTAATTTTATCCTAAAATACGAATGCAGAGAGGGACTTGATCAAAGCAGGGAAAGCGTTTGAGTCCACTGGCCAGGTTGTCTGTGACTCCGAGGTGACTGGAAACCCTGGAGGCTCTTGGGAGGAAAAGCCCTGGGTCCCCATGACTGACACGCTTAAACATGGGAGAATTCTTGATGTGCAGCTCATGCCATCAGATGCTTCCTGAGCACTTACTAGGTGCCTGGCATAGCTCTAGGCACTGGGGACACAGAAGTAAAAAATACAGATGATAATCCTTGCCCGCGCCGGCTGGAACTGAGAGGACAGCCTGGGCCGCTCTGTGCCGCTCAAGGACGGGAAGCGCGGGCCGAGGCCTCAGCTTTCTGCAGCTCTCCTGCAGCTGCCCTGCGGCTCAGCTGTCCACTCTTTCTCTCCCCTCTCTCCTTCCAGTTCCTCGCCTCCCGCTTTTACCTAATTAGCACCAGAAGTAAGCACACGCATTGTTTGAAATCTCCTGCCCTTTCGGTCAGTCATCCCTCTTTTCAGCGGAAATCCGGGGCCCGCCAAAAAATTCCAAGCAGGCACCCTGACTTTTCATAAATGCAAACACCCCACACTCTTTAATGCAGGGTAGTCTGACGGCCCTGGGGAGACAGGTGTCTTGGGGCTGTGTCCCTATTCTAACTCTCATTAGCTGGATTAAGAGCCAGTTCCAAAAGTTTAAAGGGTTTAGGGACAGTGAGTTTCTCTGCAGGACCCAGAGAACCCGGTGCTGGTACCTGCCTCGCTTCTCATCTGCCGCAGGGCTCACCCTCACGTCACCCTCAGGCTCCTCACCTGCAGACAGGGACAATCACGCCTGCTTCTGGCGGGAGTGACAGTTACGTTAGAAGATAAACCTGTGCTGAAGGGCAAAGTCTCCCTGATTAAGTGGTGCCTCCTCCTGCCCAGCAAATCCGGAGGCAGCAGGTGAGCGAGGGCCACGAGGGCTGGGCCTCCAGCGCGGGGCTGCAGCTCAGGAGTGTGTGGCCCTGGACGGTCCCATCTCCTCTCCTCAACTGTGCAAGGGCTAACCCTGCTCGCCAGCTTCAGGTGTTGTCACAAGGGCTGTGTGAGGAAGCAGGATGCTCCCGTCTACACACGAGGAAGCTAGGATTCAAAAAGACTAAGCAGCTCTACCCAGGTCCGTACAGGTCTGATCCAAAGCCATTGCCTTCTTACTACACCAAACTGCCTTTCATGGACAAAAATAGTACTGTCCCCTTTAACACAGGGGTGGAAACCAAAACTCAGAGAGGGTAGGTAACTTGCCCAAGACTGCACAGCAAATAAGTGGTGGTGCTAAGAATTCTGTTGGCTCCAAAGTCGTAGAGGTGGATGGGAATACTCCCCAAGCTTTGCAAATGAGAAGACTAATCAATGATTAGAAAACCAAAATGCTCTAAGGAACAGCTCTGATACAGGTCATTCACCTGTGTAAAAATTTAATTCCATGGACCACTTTCCCATGTGTTAATTTAAGCTTTATTGCTAATTATAGTAAAAAAAAAAAGGTCTTGTCCAATATTTACAATTTTCAAGAATCTGCAAGTAGGCAGAAGGGTCCATTTTGGAAAGAGGTCTCTTACAACATGGAAATCTTGCTGCATTACTTACTCTGACAGGGTGCCCCACTAATGCTGGGTCATTTCATAATTTTACATTCTAGAATTCTCCCCTTGCACCGAGTTACTTGGATTGTGCCTTTAATCTTTTTTACCTTTCTAGACCTCATCTGTTCAGTGAGAGGACAATACTCGGTCTCGCCAAAGGAGATGCTCATAAAAAGAAATCAAGGGTTTGCCATCTCTGCTCAAATATAATCTTAAATAAAAGAAGTCTGTTGTCCATAAGACTCACATCATAAATGTAAATTCAACTGGTCTCCCTACTTCTGTCCCTTCATAGTCATTCTCCACATGGCAACTAGAATGACTCCTCTTATAATGTAAATTATATTAAGTCACACTTCTGTTCCAAATCTAATTTTAAAGCTCCCATTCCCCTCAGATTAAAAGCCAAGGTCCTTACAATGGCCAAGAAGGCCTGATGTGACGTGGGCCCTGTTCCCTCTCTGACCCAGTCTCCTTCCCTCTTTCTGCTTCAGTCACACTGACCCTATCCCTATTCCTTAAACACACCAGACACCATCCTGCCCCAGGGCCTTTGCACTGACTGTTCCTTCTGCCTGAATGCTGTCCCTCACATATCTGCATGAAAACTCCTTCAAGTCTTACCTTCTGAGCGTTTTCTATTTAAAATTGCAACCCCACAAACGTATGGACACCAAGGGGGAAAAGCAGGCATGGGGTGGTGGTGATGGTAGTGGTGGTGGGATGAACTGGGAGATTGGGATTGACATATATACACTAATATGTATAAAATAGATAACTAATTAAAAAAATTAAGAAAAAATAAAATTGCAACCCCTCCCCCCAATCCTACTCTTTGTTTCTTCTCCAAAGCAAGCACCACCTTGTAACATACTATATAATTTACTTATTTACTGATGTTTATTGTCTGTCACCCCTGCTGGAATGTAAAGTGAACATGAGGGCAGGAATCTCTGTCTGCTTTGTTCACTGATGTGCTCTAAGGACCTAGAGGAGTATCTAGCACATAGTAGGTGCTGGATAAATATCTGTGAATGAGTGACTGAATCTACTCAATGACCATAATGCAATCACGCAGCCATTCGTTACAACACTGGAGAAAAAGAATGATATGGGGAAATACTCGTGCAATATTAAGTTTAAAAAGACTGTGAAATAAGATGTAGGATATTTATGTTCAAAAATTAGGTATATTAGTATAAACAAGACTGGAAGGCTATATCCAAAGTGGTTTGCTTATCTCTGTTTCCTGATTTTCTACAAGGAAAATTTTCTTACAATAAGAAAATAAAGTTATTTTCAAAAAGGAAGAACACAGGACATAGGGGTGGGGGAAGGATGAGTATAAAAGGACAGGGGAGCTTTTCGGGGTGATGGAACTGTTCTATATCTTCACTCCGGTCAATTTTCTTTTCTGGACCTAGGTTTCCCCTTTGGCAGACTTGGGAGTGGAGCTGGTTGGGTGCTGAGGCCTGAGACTGTAAAGCCACTGGCAGAGCTCGATGTGGGGGCTGGCAGATGCCTGGTGATTACACTGTATTACTTGTCAAAATCCAAGCACCGTATACTACAAATGGGGACCTTTACTGTATATAAATTTTACAAAAGAAAGGAAGGAAGGAAGGAAGGAAGGAAGGAAGGAAGGAAGGAAGGGAGGGAGGGAGGAAGGAAGGGAGGAAGGAAGAAAAAGCAGCACACACACACACACACACACACACACACAGAAGCACAAACTTGAAAACCACCATGGGTGCCAAGTCTGAGCCTCTGGGGTGCTTTCCAGCTGGGACACCGGAAGGCCAGGCCTCCTCTGGTGTTCCTCCTCCCAAAAGTGACACCCTGGGAAGTCCAGCTTGGGAGCCCATCACTTACATCAGTTCTCCCGACTTCAGCAAGCAGATTTCAGCATCCTGCCCCACAGGCATGTCTTCAGTGTCTTCAGGGGTTAGCGAGTTTGACGTGGTGTCCCTGAAATGTCACAAACGAGAACACAGCCAGTTACCCATCAGCACACAGGGTCCCACATCCTGAAGCCCGTAGTCTTGGAGTCTGGTAGCCAACCTCAGAATGCACGGGGAACCCTTCAATCACGGAGGCCAGGACAAAGGCCCCGCAGACTCTGGGGGTGGAGAGCCATGGGGGCCAGGCCCAGGCAGGCAGGACGGGGAGGGAAGACAACAGGGCTGCAGTGACTTCCCCAATGTCTTCCCGGTGGGCGTGGGATGGGTGACCACAGCACAAATGGACCACCTTCCTGTCCCACGCCAGCAGAGCTACAGCCACGGGGTAAGTTTCCAGCACCACTGATGCTGCCTTTTCAGTGCCGGCCCCTGACTAGACGAGCCTGCTCTGGCCCGTCTCTGGAGAACAAGGACAGGCCCCCAGAGCTGATGAGGCAGGAAGCGGCACGGCCTGAGGAGGAGGCTGTGGGACAGACTCATACACAGAGGGCAGATCCACGCCACACCTCCTCTTCCCTTACAACCTACTGCCTGCTGTGTGGAGAACCAGCTGTGGGAGCTGCCTGGCAGTACAGAGGTGCCATGGTTCCCAAAGTGTGCTCTGTGGAACACCACTGCCAGGGGAGGGGAACCTTGCGCTCTTTCTTAGAAACTCATGGCATTCTTAAACAGTAAATTCAAGGCTCTGAGATGTCCTGCAATAACGACATCTATTAATTTTCTTTTAATATTTATTTTCCTTATTTTTTTGGCTGCATCAGGTCTTAGTTGTGGCACATGGGATCTTTGTTGAGGCATGCGGGATCTTTCGTTACGGTGCACGGGCTCTTCGCTATTTGCAGCGTTCGGGGCTTCTCTCTAGTTGTGGCCTGGGGGTTTTCTCGCTCTAGTTGTGGCACGCAGGCTCCAGGGCGCGTGGGCTCTGTAGTTGTGGCGCACGGGCTCTCTAGTTGAGGCACGCGAGCTCAGTAGTTGCCGCACGCGGGATTAGTTGCCCCACGGCATGTGGGATCTTGGTTCCCTGACCAGGGATCACACTCGAGTCCCCTGCATTGGAAGGCGGATTCTTTACCACTGGACCACCAGGGAAGTCCCAAGACATCTATTACATTTTAACTCTAGCATTCCCATGGAACATTTTTAACCACTGCTGAGTTGCTGATCCTCGGAGCAGTGCCCACACTTCACTGATGGGGACACAGAGGCCCAGGCAGGTCTTGAGAGGCAGGGCCAGAGCCAGACACCCTGACTCCAGCTCAGTGCTCATCTTGCTGGGTCCCACGCCCACTGCGGCCAATCGCTTATATGAGCTCAGGGATCTCAAAGCCAACCAGCTCCAGTGTCCAATGCTGCCTGAGAAGAACCTAGGTCCAGGAAAGGGAAATGATTTGCTGATTTGCCCCATGGGAAGGGGTTAATGAGGAAGATCTCCTGAGCAGCATGGCTTTTTCCCAAAATGCTGTGATAATTCCTTCTCAACTGTCCTAGTAGGCTCTCCCCAGATGTTTCTGGGGTGAGGTCAATAGGCCCCAAAATGCCCTCACCCAGTTCTGCTCCCCCATCCCACCCCCTACACATGCCCCTGGGCTCTCACCAGCCTGGCCCCCGGGCACATTCACTCAACCTCTGAGGCCCTGTGTGAACTCAGACCTGCCTTACCCTCACCCTGCCTGCTGCTGAGCGGGTCCTGAGGCGGCGGCCCAGCACTGCACAGGACACGTGAGGCGGGCACGGGCCCTACCCCACAGATGCGCTCCCTCTGAGGCAGGGACAGACAGCTGCGGCCTGACTGGAAGGAGGCCTCAGCACATACAGCGCACGCGAGGTCAGCGGCTGACAGCAAGCATCCAGACCATGCGCTCAGATGGCCCTCCTCACCTACCCTCACACCCACTCGAGCACCAAGTTCACGGCTGCCCCTACAGTGGACCTACAACTTACGCTGGGAAACTGGTGTGCTTCTCTGAGCGCGCTATCTAGGCTGCGGCCAGGTATGATGCCTGGGGAGGGGCTCTGCAGCTTTCCTAGGGAGTTAACAGACCCTGAATCCCAGAGCTCAGGTGAGCCTGGGACCTCACATCATCTCTGGAACGTGAGAAATACAAGAGAGCACGGTGGGTGGCCAGACCCTAACGCTCACAGGGCTTCTGGCTGGAGGTGGCGGCCATCGCCTCTGCTCAGAAATGGTTCTCACCACACTGCTCCTCACATTTCACTGCCGGGTGGGTCCCGTGGCGAAACACGCCACAGCAGGGGCATGAGGCTCATCCTTCCACAGGGAGAGGCACTAACAATGGGCAGAGATGCACAACCCGCCCATGGGGAGGGGCAGCAGATACCGTCCCCCGAAGTCTATGCCCTGTGTCTGAGGCCTGAGGCTCCTCACTCAGCCAGCAGGACGCTGGGAAGGTCCCGGGAGCACCCAGGTGTTCTTCATGCAGATGCGAAGACGGGTGGTTCTGAGTTGGCAAAATCCAGTGAGTCTCGCCTAAGCCTGTCCCGGATGCCACTCAACCCTGGGGGCAGGAATATCTGTGCAACATGCAGTGCGCCTGCAGCAACCATGATGCACCAAGAGTTTGGGGTCAGCGACTGGTGGTGTCACCCCAGGGGCTGTGACAGACGCGGCACCTGCAGCTCGCTCCCACCCCCACGCTCCTGCACCCCATACTCCTCCCCGCCACCCACGTGTCACAGCCCTGCTCACGCTGGGCTTTGCCTATCTGCTTTTGGGTCTTATCTCCCCCTGGTCCACATGCTCTTTGCAAGCAGGGGCTGTGGCTGGGCTTTCCCTGTCCCAAAGGACAGGTCACTGCCGTGTGCAGGAACCAAAGAATGTCTGTGCTACTTGCTAAGAAATATACGTGGGGGCGTAAATTGTTAGTGTGTAAATTCAGGATGAAAGGGCAGAGGTAATGCTGATGAAATCAAGAAAAGAATCAGCAACAGATCCTGAAGGAGGAAGACCCCAAGTCACACATGGAGTGGCAAACGCTGGGTTAGCAGAGCCACACCTGGGGACAAACTGCAGCACCTTCACCTCGAACAGGATTTTCTCAGACACAAAACAGACTGTTCGCTGCCAACTTACAAAGCATCTCTGTCTGGAGGACAGCATTGCACAGGGGGAGGCCTCCGTGCTCTCTGGAAATCTCTGAGCTCGAGACTCGGCTTCATTCAGACAGCTGGACGTCACGCCTGCTCGCTCCGCCATATGGCCCCACTTCCCGGCCTCACTCCTGTCTACTGCTGGAGCGCTGAAGCCGCTGGCTGTGACAAGCTGCTCAGGGCGCTGCTGTGAGGGGCTGGAGGTGGTGGCTGGTACGGGGGCCCCCAGGGCTGCCTAGATAATCAGACGCCCACTAGCACTCAGGTGTCAGGCGGGCTGTCTGTGTACAGTCTACATCAGCCCACGGCAGGTGGGAGAGCGCGTCCTCACAAACACCTCGCCCTCAGCGCTGAGGCCTAACCAGTGGGCTCCCTCTGGCTGTAGCTCACTGTGGCTCCAGAGGGCAGGGGAGGTGGTATGGCTCAGGGGAGAGGGATATCACTCCAAGGTGGTCTCAGTCTTGGCTTTATGACTGTGACTCTGGGTGAGCCCTTTCCTCCTCTGAGACCTCAGATTTCTCCTTTCTAAATGGGAGGAGATGGAACCGGAGGGACTCCAAGTTTTGCTGGCTTAAAAAGGCTGTAAGTTTCAAGGGACTTGGAGAAGGCGTTTTACTGGCTGGGAAAGAGGTGGGCTCGCTCTGGTCGGCAGCTCGTGCCCTCAGCCTTCCCCACTCTTCCCAGGGAAGGTACAGCAAGAACATGTCCTCAAGTGCCTGCTGCCACCAAGGGCAAGCCTTGTCACTCCTTTTTCTCCCCAGCTCAGCCCACCTCTGACCTCCTTCCTGTCCAACACCTCTTTCTTGTTCATCTTCCAATCGCTAGCTTCCAGATTCCCCCACCCCCATCACAGAATGTCGGTGTGAGAAGAAGCTCAAAGGACCATCCAGTCCAACCCCACTTGATGGCTAAGGAGGCAGGGGCCAGGGGAGAGGAGACGGGCTCAAGGCCACTCAGGCCTGCCTCGTTTCATTTGCGCTCATCCTTCTGCAAAGTGCAAATACCATAAATGAGAAAGATAAATAACATATGATGAAACGAACTCTGAAAACTGTGGTTGGTTCTCTCATATTCCCTCATTAAGAATAAAAGATGTCGGGAATTCCCTGGTCGTCCAGTGGTTGGGACTCCGCAT
Source organism: Neophocaena asiaeorientalis asiaeorientalis (assembly GCF_003031525.2). NCBI lineage: Eukaryota > Metazoa > Chordata > Mammalia > Artiodactyla > Phocoenidae > Neophocaena > Neophocaena asiaeorientalis. Next base: position 127,520 of record NW_020173766.1, read on the forward strand.
TCCCACTGCAAGGGGCATGGGTTCGATCCCTGGTTGGGGAACTAAGATCCCACAAGTCGTGGGGTGGAGCCAAAAAACCCCCAAGATGTCCTAATCTTTTGTTCCCTCTCCTCCATCTCCCCACCTCTCTGACCATCACAACACAGACAACCCTCTGACCAGAGTAGGTCCTGCAACCCTTGCTAGTCCTGGTTGAGGACCTACATGGGGGAGCTTTGTGAGGTGGGAAGGGGAGATAGATGGAGGTGGGAGTGTGCACGGGTGGGTGATGCAGTCTCAAAGGCAATGATTAGGGACACAGAGTTTCCTTTCAATGGCTTTTCAAACTGTGGGTCATGACCCATTCAGTCAGTTGTGAATCAATTAATACGTTATGACGAATATTAAAAGAAATAGGGTAGAGAGGGCAGACAGCATAAGCAAGAAGAACGACAGTCCTGCAGCCTGTGGAACAAAAACCACATTCACAGAAAGACAGACAGGATGAAAAGGCAGAGGGCTATGTACCAGATGAAGGAACAAGATAAAACCCCAGAAAAACAACTAAATGAAGTGGAGATGGGCAACCTTCCAGAAAAAGAATTCAGAATAATGATAGTGAAGATGTTCCAGGACCTCGGAAAAACAATGGAGGCAAAGATCGAGAAGATGCAAAAAGTGTTTAACAAAGACCCAGAAGAATTAAAGAGCAAACAAACAGAGACCAACAATACAATAACTGAAATGAAGACTACACTAGAAGGAATCAACACCAAAATAACTGAGGCAGAAGAACGGATAAGTGACATGGAAGACAAAATGGTGGAATTCACTGCTGCAGAACAGAATAAAGAAAAGAGAATGAAAAGAAATGAAGACAACCAAAGAGACCTCTGGGACAACATAAAACGCAACAACGTTTGCATTATAGGGGTCCCAGAAGGAGAAGAGAGAGAGAAAGGACAAGACAAAATATTTGAAGAGATTATAGTCGAAAACTTCCCTAACATGGGAAAGGAAACAGCCACCCAAGTCCAGAAAACGCAGCGAGTCCCATACAGGATAAACCCAAGGAGAAACAAGCCGAGACACATAGTAATCAAATTGGCAAAAATTAAAGACAAAGAAAAATTATTGAAAGCAGCAAGGGAAAAAAGACAAATAACATACAAGGGAACTCCCATAAGGTTAACAGCTGATTTCTCAGCAGAAACTCTACAAGCCAGAAGGGAGTGGCATGATATACTTAAAGTGATGAAAGGGAAGAACCTACAACGAAGATTACTCTACCCGGCAAGGATCTCATTCAGATTCGATGGAGAAATCGATGGAGAAATCTCATTCAAATCGATGGAGAAAAGCTTTACAGACAAGCAAAAGCTAAGAGAATTCAGCACCACCAAACCAGCTCTACAGCAAATGCTAAAGGAACTTCTCTAAGTGGAAAACACAAGAGAAGAAAAGGACCTACAAAAACAAACCCAAAACAATTAAGAAAATGGTAATAGGAACATACATATCGATAACTACCTTAAACATGAATGGATTAAATGCTCCAACCAAAAAGACACAGGCTTGCTGAATGGATACAAAAACAAGACCCATGTATATGCTGTCTAAAAGAGACCCACTTCAGACCTAGGGACACATACAGACTGAAAGTGAGGGGATGGAAAAAGATATTCCATGCAAATGTTGATCACAAGAAAGCTGGAGTAGCAATACTTGTATCAGATAAAATAGACTTTATAAATCTTCGAATTTGTATGGAGACACAAAAGACCCTGAATAGCCAAAGCAGTCTGGAGGGAAAAAAACGGAGAGGGAGGAATGAGACTCCCTGACTTCAGACTATACTACAAAACTATAGTAATCAAGACAAGATGGTACTGGCACAAAAACAGAAACATAGATCAACGGAATAAGATAGAAAGCCCAGAGATAAACCCATGCACCTATGGTCAACTAAACTATGACAAAGGAGGCAAGGATATACAATGGAGAAAAGACAGTCTCTTCAATAAGTGGCGCTGGGAAAACTGCACAGCTACATGTAAAAGAATGAAATTAGAACACTCCTGACCACCATACACAAAAATAAACTCAAAATGGATTTGAGACCTAAATTTAAGACTGGACACTATAAAACTTTTAGAGGAAAACATAGGAAGAACACTCTTTGACATAAATCAGAGCAAGATCTTTTTTGATCCACCTCCTAGAGTAATGGAAATAAAAACAAAAATAAACAAATGGGACCTAATGAAACTTCAAAGCTTTTGCACAGCAAAGGAAACCATAAACAAGACGAAAAGACAACTCTCAGAATGGGAGAAAATATTTTCAAATGAATCAATGGACAAAGGATTAATCTCCAAAATATATAAACAGCTCACGCAGCTCAATATTAAAGAAACAAACAACCCAATCCAAAAATGGGCAAAAGACCTAAATAGACATTTCTCCAAAGTAGACATACAGATGGCCAAGAAGCACATGAAAAGCTGCTCAACATCACTAATTATTAGAGAAATGCAAATCAAAACTACAATGAGGCATCACCTCACACCAGTTAGAATGGGCATCATCAGAAAATCTACAAACAATAAATGCTGGAGAGGGTGTGGAGAAAAGGGAACCCTCTTGCACTGCTGGTGGGAATGTAAACTGATACAGCCACTATGGAGAACAGTATGGAGGTTCCTTAAAAAACTAAAAATAGAATCATCATATGACTCAGCGATCCCACCACTGGGCATATTCCCAGAGAAAACCATAATTCAAAAAGACACAGGCACCCAATGTTCATTGCAGCACTATTTACAATAGACAGGTCATGGAAGTAACCTAAATGCCCATCAGCAGACGAATGGGTAAAGAAGATGTTGTACATATATACAATGGAATATTACGCAGCCATAAAAAGGAACGAAATTGGGTCATCTGTTGAGACGTGGATGGATCTAGAGACTGTCGTACAGAGTGAAGTAAGTCAGAAAGAGAAAAACAAATATCATATATTAACGCATGTATGTGGAACCTAGAAAAATGGTACTGATGAACCGGTTTGCAGGGCAGAAGTTGAGACACAGATGTAGAGAACAAACATATGGACACCAAGGGTGGAAAGCTGCGGGGGGGTGGGGATGTGGTTTGATGAATTGGGCGATTGGGACTGACATGTATACACTGATGTGTATAAAACTGATGACTAATAAGAACCTGCTGTATAAAAAAATAAAATAAAATTCAAAAATTAAAAAAACAAAAAAAGTAGTACTCAACTTTCTTTGGTTTATTAGTATGGAAATATGTTAATATAAATGTTTCAGACATTACATGAAATTCCTAAAAATCTTATATGTTCTGGTATAATGTGATAAGTCATAACTCTAGTTATTATTTTAAAATGTGTATCTCAGAAATAACTAAATTTCCTTGTCAATTGCATTATCATGAAATTTCATCAAATGTTTAACCGTGGTCATTTTTAAGTCTTTTGTCATTGACAGACAGTTCTGGGTGTACTCTGAAGCTTTTGCAAAAATGTTCCTATAAAAGGGTAAAAAAAAAAAAGAAATAGAATATAATGGAAAATATGAACGCGTTTTTGCATTATATTGCATGTGGTAAGGATAAGCATTGTTTTATGAGGCTCTTGTTTGACTCTGTCTATACACATACACACCTGGGTAGTCATGTAAATTTCTGACTGTGGGATGCAGTAGAAAATGTTCAAGCAACTGTGTTGGAAGATGTCAAAGGATTTTTAAGCTTGAGAATGACGGGAAACAAAGATAAGGCCACTAGGGGGCACCCTATCTCCTTTTGTTGCCATTGAGGTGTTTCCCTCAGAAAAGATGCAAGACAAGCTCACTGCCCACAAGTGACCTTCCTCTTCCCCTAGCTCTGGCCATGGGAGCCTACTGCTAGCTATGGTGGCCTCTCATGGCTGATGGCACGTCATCCCTTCCTGTCCATCTGAATTTCTGTCCCTGAGCCTGTGGTTTGGTCGAGCTGAACTGTCCTAAGGCATGTACATCTGTCAACTTGCTCCACCCTATCAGGGCAGTCATCTTGGCCACACCTGCCACATTTGGCCTGGGCACCCGTCATGCACACAGCCAAGGTGGTCTTCTGCCCCAAATGTCCCCAAGGACATGACCAAGGCTTGCTCCACTTTGGAACCAAGTAAGAATAAAGTGGTGACCACAGGCAAGGATGCTGAGGAAGTCCCCAGCAACGCAGTCCAGGGGTCCACGCCTGCCTGGACTAGGGGGTCACAGGTGAGGTCCCTCCAGCTTGCTCTCTGCAGCTGTAATATACAGTATTCTCCTGTCACAAATCAAAATGCCTTAGCCTCTTTTTTCTTTAACTTCAATTCTGCCAGTTGCCCAAGGAGCAGATTCTCTCTGGCTGTTCAGGTTGGCTGAGGAAGGAATGGAGCCCAGAGAGCCTCATGGCCTGAGTGTCCTGCTGACAGCCTTCCCCCGAGGGCTCCATCCACCCCTCTGCCTTGCTAAGCCAGCACGGTTGGAGTGCCGCTCTGCCTGTTACACGGGGTCTCCTGTGAACTGGAGAAGTCTTTGGTTTACAACTGCCGTGTTCAGTACAGACCCACTGGCCTCATGTGGCTGCTTAAATTCAAATTCATCAGAATTAAAACAAAACTAAAAGCTTGGCTCTGTTGTTGCACTAGCCACACTTCGAGTGCCTAACAGCCACAGGAGTTAGTGCCTGCTGTGTTGGATGCAGGACACGCCTGTCATCTCAGAAGGCTCTACTGAACAGCTCGGGTTTGGAAGGAGAGGCTGAGCCACACGGTGGGCCACATTCACTGCGGGGCTTGGGTGCATCTTTCTATTTTACTGTTAAATTCCTAGTAGCTTTTCTTGTAGTCATTGTTTTCCTTTTTGCCTAAAAACCAAGTGAAGAAGATCGCTTCTGGTGTTGGTTTCTGATTACTTGGTAACTATGGGCTGACCAAAACACTCAGACCCACATGCCCGTCCTGACAACTGGCCTGCCGCCTGCGGTCCTCTGGTTAGGCTGCTTTTCTGAGGGTTTTTCCAACTCATCCTCCACAGCCGCCGCCACCCACCACCGCCTGGCAGTTACTCCTCTAACCAGCAGCAACCGCCTCATCCCTGCGTCCTGAACTGCCGTCCTACGCAGGGCCCTGGCTCCAGAATGTCAGGTGTCCAGAAAAAGGAAGCAGGCCAACACAGTCTGACTTCTGAGAATCTGCAGGGGGCACGGCTGCCACAGCACTTTTACTCTCCCCCGATTCTGTTTCGGAAATGTTTACGTATTCTGGGAAAAACCCAAGACATATGGTTGGGTGCTTGCCCTTAAGAAGTTCAGAGTTTTGTTTCAAAGAGAAGCAATGAGCACTACAAATCGGAAGACAACAGAAGGCATTTTGTAAAGTGGTTGAAATAAAATTCTGACCCCCAAATTGTGAGGGGCTCTTATCATCTAATTTAGTTGCAAGTTTTCCATCGGAGAACTTTCCACTGGAGAATGGTTATGACAAGTATGGTCACGCTCTCTCTAAGGTACACATCACCCCTCCTTCCCGAGCATGTATGTGGTCACGGAGGGCACCGGGCCGAGGCCTGCTCTGCCCCATGGAGGGAAAGCGATTGCTGAGAGGGACGACCATGGCTGAGCCAGTGTGTCTGACAAGGTTCAGCCCCTTCTAACATCACCCTGTGAACTGGTCCTAAGTGACATGGTTCGTTTGTCCCTGGGAAAAACTCATCTCTCAAAGCTTAAAGATTCCAAGATGTCAGGCTGGCTCACTGTGAAGGAATGCCTTGTCTCAGAAGACTTCTTTCAGAAAGATGGGTGCTTTGACCTGCAGTATTTGGTTCAGCCTGTTCACTGTTGATTCTAGCCTGGACAAGCAGGGCGGTGAGCACTGTCTGAGTGGTGTGGGTTTAGGAGGAAGGGCTGTGTCTGGCCCTCTGGCAGACCCATCATCTAGAAGCCACTTGGTCCACTGGTCTGGCAACGATGGAGACCCGGGTTCGTATCCTGGAAGTGGCAGTTATTAGCTGTGAGTCCGTGGGGCTGTTCTTTGGCTACAGTCCTCTGTATTCTCATCTATAAAATGGTGTAATACCTACTTGCAGGACTGGTATGAGAATCAGGGCTGTCACGTATACCGGAGCTGCAGGCACACAGGGAATCCAGGCCATAGCATCGACTTTGCATTGGTCCAGACCCAAACTGCCCCAAAGAGACATACGACTAGTGAATGAAATAATTTTAGGGTACAAATGCCACCATCTTCAGTGGACTACCAGACACTGCATATCGCTCCCCTTCAGTTTACAAATTAAAACCCTCTTGGATCCTGGCAAAAGAGTAAGACCCCAGCCAGGTTGCAGGGGGTGTGCAGCATCAGAGCCACTGCTTCGTCTCTTTGACTCCCAAATTACATGGGTGCAGGCTGGTCATGTGCATTCTGATCTGCAAGATTGGGCAGGGCTGGGTCTCCTATAATCACCAAGCGAGGGCTCTTAAAAATTACTCAACGGAAACACGGACCACATCAGAGAGGCAGAGGCCGACCTTGCTGCTGTGAGCAACCTCATCTCGGGAACAAACTGAAAGAGCATCTCTACTGGTGAGTCATTGGTCTTCTTTATAGTTAAAAGAGGGGCTAACTCCAGGTTGTTGGGATTCTCAGAGCCCTGCCTGCAGCACGGTACGGTGTCAAATGCCCAGGCTTTCAAGCTCAACTGCCCGTGGCTCAAACTCCATCTCTGCTATTTGCTGCCATGAGGGTCCGAGAAGAGGATTATGACAACCTCGTTCTGTAAGATGATGCTTGTAAGATGATGCTGGTAGTAATGGCATAATTAGACCCTCCCCAGGAGATAAGGTAGTCACTGTGTGTGTTCACTGACTAATCTCTTTTTCTGTTTTTCTTTTCCATTTTATAAGACAGGCTGTTATCTTAGATTATGGTTTACTTTCTTTTCTCCATATATGTCAATATACAACTGTAGCTACTTCAGAAAATACAGAAAAATATAAAGGAGGAATGGAAATAAGTCACCCCTAATTCTACCAGCCAGGGGTGAACTGCTGATAAAATCTGATCATTTTTCTATGTTTTAAAAAATATAGTCAAAATCATATAGCTTGGGATTCCCTGGTGGCGCAGTGGTTGAGAGTCTGCCTGCTGATGCAGGGGACACGGGTTCATGCCCCGGTCCGGGAAGATCCCACATGCCACGGAGTGGCTGGGCCCGTGAGCCATGGCCGCTGAGCCTGCATGTCCAGAGCCTGTGCTCCGCAACAGGAGAGGCCACAACAGAATTTGTAAACAAAGTCTATAGAATATGGGGCAGAGGGATTTAAAGAGTTCATGAACCCCCGGAGTTGCAGGCATGTTTGTACATTATTACTGAGAGAAAAGAGCTACAGCTTTAATAAGACTCTCAAAGGGGTTTATGATCAAAGAAGGCTGAGAATCATGATCAATTTTACATTCACTTTGTCATCTATTCGTTGTAATAGTAACAGCCAATATTACATTGCATTTTGCGGGGGGCGGGCAGGGATAAATTGGGAGATTGGGATTGGCATATACACACTACTATATGTAAAATAGATAACTAATAAGAACCTGCTGTATAGCACAGGGAACTCTACTCAGTACTCTGCAATGAGCTATATGGGAAAAGAATCTAAAAAAAAGAGTATCTATCTATCTATCTATATATATACCTCACTTATATATATATATCTTATACATATCAGTTATATATATATATAACTGATTCACTTTGCTGTACACCTGAAACTAACACAATGTTGTCAATCAACCATACTCCAATAAAAAATTTTAAAAAATGTATTGCATTTTCCAATCATTAAAGGCACTTCCTAAACATTTCAGTCATATTCTGTTTTATGCCTAAATTATACTTTGCTTATTTATTTATTATCAGACACTATTTCCAAAGTTTAGTATATATTACTTTCTTTTTAATTTTCACAAATCAACATAGGACTTTGGTTAGAGAAAATAAAGAAACAAATGCTTTTAATATTTCTAGAAGGGAAAGTAATTTTTAACACTCTATCTGCACAGAACTGTGCAGTCCCAATCTGTTAAACACTGTTTAGTTTACCAATTATTACAAATGAATTTGCATGGGTCCTTTGAGGAAACTGCAATGCCAGCCTAAGGATGCAGCAACAGCCTTAGTAGGAGAATTATTAATTAATTAATTAATTAATTTATTTTTGGCTCTCTTCGTTGCTGCGTGGGCTTTCTGTAGTTGTGGCGAGTGGGTGCTACTCTTTGTTGTGGTGTGTGGGCTTCTCATTGCTTGCGGTGGCTTCTCTTGTTGCGGAGCACGGTCTCTAGGGCATGCGGGCTTCAGAAGTTGTGACATGTGGGCTCAGTAGTTGTGGCTCGCAGGCTTTAGAGCACAGGCTCAGTAGTTGTGGCACACAGGCTTAGTTGCTCTGCGGCATGTGGGATCTTCCCAGACCAGGGATCAAACCCATGTCCCCTGTATTGGCAGGAGGATTCTTAACCACTGTGCCACCAGGGAAGTCCCAGGAGAATTTTTTTTAAAGGCCAAGAGAAGTCAAACAATAATGGAGATCTGACATTACTTTTAATGTCACATTCTAAATAATGATGAATATATTTTTGTCCCCATGTGAAGCAGTAACACCCACAGAGCATCGTCTGACCCACTTAACCTAGCAGCCCAGAGCTGGTGGGGCACAATGCCCATGAGTTGGCCTTTCACTCTTAGAGATCCAACATTTTGTGGTCCAGGAGGAGGGGCTTTTCACTGAGTAGTCTTAGCCCAAAGACAAGGTTCTTCCTTGGAGAGAAAGGGTGCTTTGAGCCCATGAAATACCAAGGTGGCAGCAGGGCTGAAATCCCTTCCTGTCAGGACCCAGCATCAGGAAAAGAAAAGTCTCCGAGTAGATCAGAAAGGAAAGATCATCTCTCCTTTTATACCCCCTTGTCTGGCCGGTTGATATTCTGACTTTGCTAAACCAAAGGCCTGCTCTTCTTAAACATTTCCTTGAGGTGCCAGTGGGATATGGCACTGCTCACTGGAAGAGTCCCTGCATATTGAGTACCTCCAGGACAGTGGCAGGGACTGACCTGGCCCTCCAAGGCCGTTGCTGCCGCAGTTGCCCCTACTCCCACACCACAGATTATATCACCCGTGTCTGGTCCATGCTCCCCAGCAGAGTCACAGGGCCCAGAGAAGGGTCAGAGGGAAGTGATAACCTTGAAGGGCTGGGACCCCCAGGCAAGAAAGATAGCTATTTGGTCTTTGCTATAAGTAGTCCCACTGCAAGGCTGGCCACGAGCCCTGCTGTGGTAGCCCACCCACCTGACGTCCCATTTCAATCAGCTCTTCCGTGTGTTAAAGGAGAACCCTCAGCCCTACACTGCTAGTCATAAAAGCTAAAGCAATGTTCCCTTCTGGGGGAATCTACCTTGTAAAGAGATTCCTGAAGATCAAAGAGGCCCTGAGGGTGGAATGTCATACACTGTGACAGATGAAGGGGAAAGCTGGGGTTGGGCGTGAGGAAAACTGCCCAGTTCCGTGGTCAGAAAGCCGCTTGGCCAAAGCACTGGGCAGCCTGGGCTCTTCCCTGCCCTGGCTCCCCATCACGGTAAGACGAGGCAGGATGGATGGCCCACCTAGGCAGAAAGGACCAAACACCTCTTGGTCTCCAGGAGTCTCCTTGATGGTGGACCCCCAGGAAGGGGGATATTGCCTTAGCTTTCACAAGTCGTAGTCCAGGGGTCAACTTAACAGAAGATGGGGCACAGGCTAGGTGGGCACCTTCTGCGAGGCATGGACAGATGAATACAGCCCTCCCCACTGAAGAGCAGCGCAGCTCTTCCAAAAGGACACACTCCCCAGTTCACCACGTGGTGACCTTTGCTTCCAAGGCCATTGAGCACAGGATTTTATGGAATGTGGGTGGGGTCAGTTATGTGTTGTCTCCCAGACAGGTGAGATCCTGAGAACTTTAGGGCCAGTGAAGGGTTCCTCGTCCTGTCTGAGCAGTTTCCCCTCAGAACTGGTTGTCCCCAATATACTGGGCTGTTACTGAGCAGAACAGTGGGTGGGTTTAGGAGGTGACTATCTGCCCCCTAACTGTGGGCAATGGGAAGACAGGAGGGATCACCCTCAGCCCCAAATATATATAATTCCTGTGGTTTGACTCCCAGGGGTCCATCAGAACAGACACCATGGCCGAGTACGACTACGGAGACCCCGGGTTCTTCAACGCTTCCAATGACAGCAGCCAGGGGCACGAACACTTCCTGCAGTTCAGCAAGTTGTTCCTGCCCTGCGTGTATGTGGTGGTGTTCATCTGTGGCCTGGTGGGGAACTCCCTGGTGCTGGTCATATACATCTTCTACCAGAAGCTGAAGAGCCTGACGGACGTGTTCCTAATGAACCTGCCCTTGGCTGACCTGGTGTTCGCCTGTACTCTGCCCTTCTGGGCCTACGCAGGCATCCACGAGTGGGTCTTTGGCAAAGTCATGTGCAAAACCCTGCTGGGCATCTACACTTTGAACTTCTACACGTCCATGCTCATCCTCACCTGCATCACCATGGACCGCTTCATTGCAGTGGTTCAGGCCACCAAGGCCTATAACCAGCAGGCCAAGCGGATGGCCTGGGGTAAGGCCGTCTGCTTGTCCATCTGGGTAGTTTCCCTGCTGGTCTCCTTGCCGCAGATCATCTATGGCGACGTCCTTTACCTTGACAAGCCTGTCTGCGGCTACCACAACGAGGAGATTTCCACCATGGTTCTGGCCACCCAGATGACACTGGGGTTCTTCCTGCCATTGCTTGCCATGATTGTCTGCTACTCAGTCATAATCAAGACACTGCTTCAGGCCCGAGGCTTCCAGAAGCACAAGTCTCTGAAGATCATCTTCCTGGTGGTGGCGGTGTTCCTGCTGACCCAGACGCCCTTCAACCTCGTGAAGCTCATTCGCAGCATGAGCTGGGAGTACCACGCCATGACTAGCTTTCACTATGCCATCACAGTGACAGAGGCCATCGCCTACCTGCGTGCCTGCCTTAATCCTGTGCTCTATGCCTTTGTTGGCCTGAAGTTTCGGAAGAACTTCTGGAAACTTGTGAAAGACGCTGGCTGCCTCCCTCACCTGGGTGTCTCAAGCCAACGGAATTGTTCAGAGGACACTTCCAGGACTGCTTCAGCCTCTCGCAACATGGAGGCGACCAGCATCTTCCAGCTGTAGGCCTTGCTGGGCTTGGACAGGCTGCTCAGAAGTCACAGGAGCATGGCTGTGTCCTCTAAGGCTTTGTGTATAGCACGAGCGTTCTCAAGGAGAAGTTATCAAACGGTGCAGCTGGGGTGGGATGCTTCTTCTCAGGCATGCGCAGACTGTGCCCTCTTCTTTTACACCCAGGCCTAAAGCTCAAAGGGGAGGCTGAAAGCTGCCAGAGTTTTCCTTTCTCTACCCCGAGAACACTGACACCAGGGAATGACGTGTGATTCTCAAGACCCCAGGTTCTCCTTCAATGGGAATGGGAATGGGACTAAGGGTTGAACAGGGGGGCCTGGCCAACAAAGGTCTTGATGGCAGGTGACACTCCGGGCTCCCAAGTTCAGAAGATTCTTCTGCTGACTGGGAAGCAGGGGAGATTAAAGCAGCCATGAAAACCAGTGCTGACACTGTGACTCAGACCGCCATCACCAGGCACCCAACAAAAACGAGCTCAGGTTCTGCCACGCCTTGTGGGTTTGGTTTCATATAGATAGGGGCTTTATGTTCTCTTTGATTAATCCTGGAAGGACTAGCACCAGGGAATATGAATGGGCCAAAGCAAATGAGGGTCGGCTGAGGATTCCAGCGGGCCACAGAATGCTAGAAAAATGTGCAAAGCTGAGTTTAAGACTACCGTGAGTCTAAGCAGCACCTCTGAAATGGATCTTCGGTGGGTCTGCTCATTTAAAACCTGAATTTAGCCAATGCCTCACACACACACAAATCATATAGAAATGTGTATGTAATACACACACACACACCTCTCAAACAGCATGATTTTCGTGACTGAGAAATAAAACTTTTATCCTTAGGCACGTTCCACCTTACTGTGGTATTCCTGAATACCAAAAGTGATCACTTGTGGGCTCAGAGCACAGGAAATAAGTTAAAACTGCCAACTTTCAGGGCACTGCTCTATCAATACACCAATGACAACAACTGTGGCTTCAACCTGCTGCCCAGAACGAGAGGTGCATTTGTTACCTCTGAGATGTGGTCACAGAATGAGGCAGAGTTTTAGCATGTTTATTAGATCCCAGCAACCTGCTCAGCAGGCTTAAAAGTGGCCTTTTTGGCTCACATGTCACAAAATCACTCACTGAAATATGGAGAACCTGCTGACAACAGCTAAGAAGAGCGCTCAGGGAGGTGGGCCAGAGAGGGCCAAACAGCGAGGTTTCGCAGCTTGGACAGACCCGAGTCACGAGTGGGTAAGGCCAGCTGGTCATCTCTTAATCCCTTCCGCTTTGGTGAAACGGGGACCGTAACAGTACCACCTCTCAGGGCAGGCGTGCGAGGACTGCAGAGGGTGCACACACTTAGCACGGTTTGCATTTGTGGGAGGAAGGGCCCCCAAAATGGCGGTAGTTGTTATCCTCTCAAGAACCAGCCACACAAAACGTGAGCCGCCTGCCTTTCCCTGTGCACTGGCGGGGCGGGGCAGGGTCGGCTTCGTGCCTTCCAGAGGCACACGGCGCAGTCCAGCTGCGCACAGGCCGGCCTTGCAGGGCCTACAGGGCCACCGACTGTTTCATACACGTGCCTAAATGCACCCACGGGGAGAGCGGCTTTACTGTGCTCAGGCCGCATGGACTACCCAGTGCTCCTCGAACACCAAAACCTGCCCTTTTCATGGTGACAAGGCTGACTTTCAACTTGTTTACGTTGGCTTCAGAGGGGGAGTTTTGGTCACCCTCCTCTGTGCTGTCACCTTAATGTCAAGCACTTCTGGTAGAGGGACCACGAGCCCCTGGCCTCCCCAACAATGTCCCAAAACAAGAGGCAGAGGCCCTAACTGGGAAGGAAGGAGTGAAGAGTCGGGGAGCCAGGGGCCCTGCGGCCTTTCCATGTGTCCCCACGGAGGAAAGCGGTGTGGTGGGATGGGAAAAGCAGGGCTCTGGGGTGACTCAGTCACTGCCCCGGAGAGAGCTCCACATCTGTCCATCCTGGGACAAGCCCCGCAGCCTCCTCAAGCCCATTTCACCATCCACACCCCAAGCTGACAACGGCCCTCCTTCCAGGAGCGCTGTGAGGCACGGACAGTGCACTCCAAGCCACGCTGGGGGCTGCTGGTCACGGCAACAGAGGGGCGGCTGCTGGGACCGCTGGGTTCTCCCTGAACGGTGCCTGCCTGGCTGAGTCAAAGGAGACCAGGCACCCATCAGGCCGTGCCCCATCCCAGGCCTATTATATGCCCTCTCTCCAGGGTCCTTGCAAAAAGGTTTTTCACTGGCCCTTCCACAGCTTAGGAGAACCTGCCTGCCTGTCCTGAGGAAAAGCACAGCAGCTGAATCTTCTTTCACCTTCTCTGCCTCCCAAGTCACTCGTTGGCCCTGCTCTCTGGGCCCTCACCTGCTCACACTTGGGAGTAGAGATCTTTTTCCCAAAACCCTCCTGGGTACACACCATTATGGGCAACAGACATGGGCACAGCCCAAACAAGGCTTTCACTCTCGACTTCACTCATCCACGAGACAGCCCCATGGAGCACAAGCTCAGACCCGCCCTTCTCCCCTTGGCTCTCCCCTCTGCTCCCACGCACCAGTGCTTGACGTAAGCAGCCTGGGGTGTGGGGGAAACTGGCGGGAGGGGGTCAGGCTGGGTGTGGACCCTGGGTGAGTCCAGTTGGCCTCACATGCGGCCTCAGGGTCTCCTCCCCGACCAGGTTCCCTGCACTTGCAGGCCGGGGGCGGGGCGGTTAGAGACCATGACGGCCACACTGTCTGAGATGTGGTGAACACAGGGTGAACCTGATTCCAGGGGCTACCTGGAGCCAGAAGCCCGGGATTCTCAGTGAGCACTCTGGACTGAGGAAATGGTGCTGCAGGAGAGAAAAAACAGAAGCTGCCCGTACTGAAGGGGTGGAGGCGGAACAAAGAGCACAGGGCCCAGGAGTGGCCGGGGCGCTGGCTCTAGCCTCGTTCTCTCAGCACAGCACCCCTTCCACAGGCCCAGTCCTTTGTGATCCACGGTAACTCCCAATACCGTTTGGTAGGACGCCTGGTACTATCATCCCTGTTTTCCAGATGAGGAAACTAGTTCAGAGACATTACTACCTGCCAAAGCTCACACAGCAGAGCTAGGGCTGGAATCCCAGTGAATAACCTCTTTCTCTTCCCCCAAACGTTGGCTAAGATGGCCCGGGGTACCTGACAACTCTGTACTTGTCTGAAGGCGGAGATGCTAGGTTAACCCAAGCACAAGGTGGCTTTCTAACCTTAACTGTTATCACCATATCCTGTTCTCGGTTTGAGATACCAGGTATCGTATCTCCTGGTTGGTGATAAACCTGCCACGGATCCCCGAAGCACTCTGACCACAGAGCACCCGTTCTAAAGCAAGTACTGGCAAAGATGCTCTGTGGGTCAGGGACAGTCTCCGTGCGTGAGTTTGAGCTCAGTATCATCTGGGCATCTGGTGGGATTTTCGTTGGCGAACACAACTGAGCCACAAGATGTAAGGAACCAGGGCCCGTGGCAGTAGACATCACAGTGTGGCCCTTGACCTCACAGCTCAGGGGAAACATCACCAAAACCACGCAATTCCATGGAAGGCTTTCCACATCATTTCCATCTGATCCTGCTAACGACCCTAGAGGTGCCGTCCCTGACTCTTCTGCACGAGGGAGGGAACTGAGTTTGGGGCCTGTGGTGCTCAAAGCCAGGGAACCTGGAGGCAGCAGACCAGGAGTGTCTGACTCTGGACCTCAAGTTCTTCATGGGCACAGTCTGCTTGAGAAGGGAGGCCGGGCCTGGAGGAGGGAATGGCTGCTGGAAGCAGAACAGAGGCCAAGGGACCCAAGGCCAGGCTTGTTGCTGGAGGACAGAGTTTCTTTCCTCCTCTGCCTGCCTCGGTCCTGAGAAGAGCTGGGCACCTGGTCAGGGAGACGGCTGAGGGTGGGCCTGGGTCACAGTTGGGAGGGGTGTGCACAGCTGCAGGGTTCTGGAGAATATCTCCCCTCCACCTGAGGTGGGCTGTGCTCCTGAGCCACGTGCAGGGGCCTCTGGGAGGCTGCTTAGGGATCTGCGGGATCCTGCCGGGTCTCCCCAAGAGCTGGATTCTGGGACCTGTTCCTGTCCCATCACGGCCAGGAGGGCCAAGGCAGACAACTGTGTTTGTCCTGAGAATGTGTGTGT
>NW_020173766.1:143354-171231 GCF_003031525.2 Neophocaena asiaeorientalis asiaeorientalis
GGTGGGCAGGTGCTTGATGTGAAGGTAGGGAAACGGGACCAGGAGAGGGCTGTACTCTTCAAAATGAATCTCGGGCCTGTGGACTGGAGGGAGAGGTTCTGGGCACAAAGCTTAATGCTGACACTTACAGCCCCCTGACCCTGAGCAAGTTACCTGCCTCCTGAGCTTCAGTACCTTGACCTGTAAAATGGGGACCATAATCCCTACTCTTTGAAGGGTTGGGCAGGGACTAAGTGAGGTCACGTGCAAAAGCTGCTACACAGGGAAAGTGCTCCACATACACTGCCTCCAGGCAGCCTCCTTCCCCCCACATCAGGGCTTTCACAGCCTTTAACCCCTCCTGGACCACTTCTTCCTTTGGACTTGCTGATTTCTTTCTCTCAGTGTCTTGGCAGGGATGCATACACAAACCCAGGCTCTACACCAACCCCTCACCCCCCCACCCCACCAAACCCGTCGGAGTTCCTCAGACTCCTGGTGGTTTTGATTGGTCCTAAGCTTAGGAAGAAAAAGAACATAAGAAAAAGCCACCAGAGACACGGGGGTCTGTCTCTGGCTAACTCACAAGGAAGGTGTGAGACAAGGCAGGCCCTGAACTGACTTGGAGGGCTGGCCCTCCACCCAAGCAGAGGACGCATGGGGACTGCAGGCCCGCCCATTAGCCCTGGATCTCCTCCGCAGGCTGCAGGCCAGCGTGCTGGCAGTTTGCTTTCCTTGGACCGCTTCCTGATTTCCCATGACCCAAAACACACTTATCTGTCAGCAGTCAGAAGACCTTCTGCTTTTACTCCTACTGAGAAAGGGGAAGGCGAAAGGTGAAGGGAAGAGGGAGCTGCAGGGCGGCACTTTCTCATGCAGGTGACAGCCCAAGGTCATCCTCCCAGGCCCTGAGCTTCCAATCCTGCTCCCCGAACCCCCTACCCACCTACCCACCTGGCCAGCAGTTGAGGCACAGTCAGTGAAGAGCTGCCAGGTGACGACGGCATGAGTATGGCTTACTGCAAATGCAAGAGAACGTGCCCTGGGGACCACTGAACCATGGGGGTTGGGGAGAACGCTGCAGGCTCACGCAGCCAAGAAAGGCTTCAGAAGGAAAAGAAAGGGCCCATGGTCACAGTGAGCAGAGGCTTTCTTGGGTTGGGTGATGGGCTGGCTTTATCCATGAGGCAAGGTTAGTCACCTTCAGGCAAGAGAACAGAAGAGTATGGAGACATACACTTGAGCCTAAAATCTCCTGTGCTGAGAACCTTCCGAAGATTAAGTGCATCTCCTCCCATGCAGCAGAAATCCTGGATGGTAAATCTGACAGCCCTTCCTCTGAACTCTGGGCAGGAATAGAGGAACAGAGGTCTCAATACAAGTCGGCAAGAGCATCACAAAGCTCCCTAACTGGATGGAAAGTGAGTCAACGAACGTCTGGACACAGGAGCCATGTCAATTCTCCCTTGAGCTTCTAAACAGGCAGTGCTTTGCTGTAGGAAACGTCTGGACACAGGAGCCATGTCAATTTTCCCTTGAGCTTCTAAACAGGCAGTGCTTTGCTGTAGGAACTGCAGTTAAGCCAGACCCCAGGGGCTGAGAGACACCGAGCAAGGTTGCCGCGTAGGGGAACTTGACTTTCCCCAAGGGTCCCCTGGCTTAAACTCTTGACACTTTAATACAATGGCACTTTGTGCACTTACTTCATATATTTAGAAACTAGCCATTGCAGAACTCTCCTCACAGGCCTTGTTGGAAAAGAGCTGGCCCAGAAAAATGAGAGGGCCAATGGAGAGCCGGTACTAAAGGACACCCCTGTGCCTGACGCTGTCCATCTGCGGCATCGGGAACATTTGGTGGGTCTGGGTCACTGATTAAGAGCAGCACAAGATACTGGTGATGGGGCAGGCACGGGATGGGGGAGGGGAAAGCACCGGGTAACAAACTTGGTTATATTTTTATTGCTTTTAGAACTTTGGGGTGGACATCCCTGGCAGTCCAGTGGTTACGACTCCCCACTTCCACTGCAGGGGGCACGGGTTCGATCCTTGCTTAGGGAACCAAGATCCTGTATGCTGCATGGCGCAGCCAAAAAAAAAAAAAAAAAAAAAGAGGACTTCTGAGAGAAACATCTACTTGAGACAACAGAAATTAATCTTGTGGCACCATTACCAAGCCTGATGAGTGGTTCCAAAAGATGAACACGGTTTTTAAAGAGCAGTGCATTACTCTGAGCATGGCTACAGCAGCCCAGCAAACGCTGCTCTCGTGGGCTGAATTGTGTCCACCCCTTAAATTCAAATGTTGATGTCTTAACGCCCAGTATCTCAGAATGTGACTGTTTTTGGAGATAAGACCTAAAAGAAGTAAGTTAGTTAAAATGAGGCCAATAAGGGGAGCCCTAATCCAACCTGACTGGTGTCCTTATAAGAAGAAAAGATTAGAACACAGAGAGACATGGGTGGCACATGCATAGCGGGCATGACCATGTGAAGAGACAGGAAGACAGCAGCTGTCTGCAAGCCAAGGAGAGGCCTCAGGAAACCAAACCTGCCTTGGCCTTGGACTCCCAGGACTGTGAGAAAATAGATTCCTGCTGTTTAAGTCACCTGGTCTATGGTATTTTGTTATGGTGGCCTGAGCAGATTAATACAGTTGCCTAAGCCAAGAAAGGCCTTCCTGGAGATGCTGAAATCAGGGGGACCGCTGACAGACACGCCCAGGCACCCTCTGACAAGGCTCAACACTGACTACTCCTCGAGCCCTGGTGCTCCTCAAGGGCACCCTGCCCCGAGCACTGTTCGCAGGCACCTTCCCTTAAGCAAAGACAGCCAATCTTGCTTCCAAGCTTTCCTAATCCTTTGATAAGTGCACTTAATGAGCATTCAGGAAATGGAGGTGATGTCTACTCACTGTTCAGCCACGTTTGGGTCAAGAGAATCAGTTTCGGTGGGTGTTTCAGGCAAGGAGGAGCCGGACTCCTGTATCTGGCACAACTCCTCATCTGTGATGATGTCAAACACGGCATCGTCTGGCGGCCGGCAGTCTGTGTTAGCACCTGGGGTGCAGAGGCAGGTCGGGAGAGAAGAGAAATGCACAGTCATGGACAGTACGGGGAGGGAGTGCAGCTACATGGGACGAGCCACCAGGACGCACCCTAAGTGCTCACTCAACCGACAGCTCCTCTGTCCAGATGGAGAGAAATGGCTCTTGGGATGTTCCAGAAAAGCAGATGAGGGGACTACAGATGAAACTGAATGCACCATGTAAGAGATTTCTCTGAAGTCCCTTAGGCAGTGGTTGGAGAGGTTTTAAGCTCTTACATGTTCTCTGAGGCCCTTTATTTAGAAGGAAAAAAACCTATCAAAACCTTATCAGGAAAGAACCTAACAAAAAGGTAATCATACTTCTGTGCTGCTGAATCCTTGCTCCAGCAGACACAGACCTCACTCATGCCTCTTTGAGAGGAGGATTCTGTCTGACCAGCATTTTCACCTCAATCCACTGAGGGGTGGAAAAGAACCTCCCTCTGCACAGCAGCCATTGTGCTTCTGACCAGGGTACTTGTGCCCGACTTTGCAGGCTACCCGGCAGGAAGGATGCTGTGCGATGCTGCTGTGCTAGTCACCCCCAACCCCGCCAACAAGCAGTCTCTTGCATGTGATGGAAAATGTGATGGCAGGCCTGAGAAGAAAGAAGAGAAGACCGAAAGTAAGACAGACAGACAGACAGAGGAGGAGACGGGAAATGTCAGAAAGCAAAACAAGCAACCTCAGCATGCTGGCACCATGCCACCCTCTGTCGTCACTGGAACACCCACTAGTGAGCCAGGCGAGGGGAAGATTCAGCAAGAAGAACAGTTCATGGGAGTTACAAGTTCCCAGCAGGCCCTGCCGCATGGCTCCTGGTACAGGCCGTGCTTTAGAACAGACACCCACAGGCCAGCCCTGAGGGAGCGGCCTGGGCTGGCCCGCGAGGCTGTGCTGAGCAGGGGCAGCAGGAACCAAACCCCGCCTCCTTTTACGGAGCTGAGTGAGAGGACAGACACCCACAGCCCAGCCCTGAGGGAGCGGCCTGGGCTGGCCCGCGAGGCTGTGCTGAGCAGGGGCAGCAGGAACCAAACCCCGCCTCCTTTTACGGAGCTGAGTGAGAGGACAGACACCCACAGCCCAGCCCTGAGGGAGCGGCCTGGGCTGGCCCGCGAGGCTGTGCTGAGCAGGGGCAGCAGGAACCAAACCCCGCCTCCTTTTACGGAGCTGAGTGAGAGGACAGACACCCACAGCCCAGCCCTGAGGGAGCGGCCTGGGCTGGCCCGCGAGGCTGTGCTGAGCAGGGGCAGCAGGAACCAAACCCCGCTTCCTTTTACGGAGCTGAGTGAGAGGACAGGAAGGAGAGTATATCCTTCTTGGCCGCCGGGAGAGAGTGTGAGCTACAGGGAGACAGGGAAGAACGTGCTCGTTTCCACACTCAACTCCTGGCCTTTGGTTACCCTGAAAGAGAGGGCTGGATATGGGGCTGGGGCCCTGGGAGACAGCGTTTTCCTAAGCTGTGGGTCCACTGGTGGTGTGAGTTGAGAAGTACACAGACACCACGTTAAACAACACTGAATCATGTCAGGAGAAAGTTATTCCCTTTTCAATTCTCCTTCAATCCTAATTACATCAAAAAGAAAGTCTCAGATTGGTGGTACTACCTCTTTAGTGTCTAAGTTTGGAAAACACTGAACTACGCATGTTCCAGCTAAGCAGCCACAGTGGGGTAGTGGTGAGGGTGGCACCTGGAGAACACCGAGGGCGGTGGCAGAGCCTGACCTTGGCCTCCGGTGGCCTGGGGTGCGGCCTGGGCTGGTGACCGGGCGGGGCTGGGCTCTCCCTGGCTGGTGCCCGAGCTGGTGCTGTCGGGGGACTCGGGGCCCTCGCTCAGCTTCTGGAAGCAGGCCTGGCAGCAGCGCTCCTTCTTGCCACTGTGCTTGCTCACAGTGTAGTTGTTGCAGCAGTAGTAACAGAAGATGTGGCCACATATCCTGGGGACGACACAGGCACGGGCCCTGAGGACGCTGCACTAGAGGTCTCGAGTGACCTGCTTGGGACCGGAACCGGGCTCTGTTCATGGCTCGTCAGACCTGGCTCTGCCCCCACTCTAGAGTGGGGCCTGAAGGCCTATCTCATAAGATTCCAAAAACGCCATCTTGCTAAGCCTGATGGGAGACACGTTTACTTCCTAGGGTCCTGGGAGGCAGGCCGAGCCCTCTTCCCTAACGCAACGATGCAGGTGTGCATTCTAGGCCTCGGGGGCTGGGCTCTAAGAGACCACAGACCCCATCCCCCTGTGCTGACCATTCTCCATCTGTCCCCACCCCAACTCAAGATTCATTCCTGCCTGCCCTTCTTTGGGCCCTGGGGGGTGGGGGTGGGGTCTTTGCTCTGTGTTTCTCTGGTGAAGCCTCAGCCCCTGCTCTCTCTGGGTTTCATTTCCCCTCTGACCCCTGCAGGCCAAGAGAGGGCCAGAGGTTGGGTCTCTGGGTGCTCTACATCCCTGTGGGTCCCCTTAACTCTGCCTACACCCCCTGTATTAAACTCTCTTCCCTTTCGGGGGTCCCCAAGTGTCCTGCTGAGACCCTGCCTAACATACCCTCCACAACTGGTTCCCTCGAAACTAAGAGGCAACGTGGTCTTCCTAGACAGTTGGCTGCAGTGCCAACGCCTGCCACGGAGTCCTCGTTCAGAGGCGTCTGCCCTAGTGCTGGGCCCCGCCCGCAAGCCGCCTGCTGACCTGCAGTGGTGCCGCCGCACCATCCAGCTGAACTCCCGCTTGCAGTCAAAGCAGTAGTTCGCCGCCTCCGTGTCCCCCAGCCACCTCTCCTCAGCACTGAGCTTCTGTTGGAATTCCAGGGCGTCTGACTTCTGCCAGAGAGCATCCTTGTCCCTGCGAAAAAGCCGCATTAGAAAAATAGAAGAAAGAATCCATGAAAACAATAGAATTATCTCTGGTTCATTTCAAAAGACTGCTTCCGAATTTCCCAAAACACAAGGAGAATTCACTTTTACCTTGGAAATAAACCCCCAGTCTACGTCTCCTCTGTCACCCCACACCAGTCCCAGACTCAGCAGGAGCCTCCCAACGTGTTAAGTCCTCATCTGACACCACACTGTGTGAAGGTACAGGGGGGTCTGTGATGTCCATAAAAGGCTCTGGCAACTGCAGACCTGCTGGCACTGACAAGGGCCACCAGCTGCTCAGATGTCTAAATGACAGTGCATGTGGCCAATGGGAGTTTAAGCTGTCACGTGCTGCCATGATTACATGACCGTCTGTGTGCTGTGAGCCCAAGAACCCAAATCTTAAATGTGCTCGGGATCCTTCGTGTTTTTATGGTTTAAGTAACAATTAATGGAGGAGAGCCAAGCTTTTCCAGCCTGAAAATCCGATGGGATGTTGACCTCCTCCACTCCTTAGAGAGACAGCACAGCCACTACAGGAAGCAAGCACACTGAAAAAGTCGCAGCTTTTCAGGAGGCTCTGGCAGCATCTGAATGTGCCTGATGCACGAGGGAAGATGTGTATAAAGCCTTCCTTAAAACTGCTGTTAATTTTCGGGGCTATAGGAAACACAGAGGATGGAAGAACATGTTAAATGACACCATGGGCATGCAATCAGCAAAGTCCAGGCTATGGGAAACTCTACCAGATGAATGGCCTGCTTTCTTTAGAAGTAAACTGCAAAGGAAAAAAAAAAGAGAGTGAGATGGTGGGGGAACCATGACTAAGTAAGAGAGATCTAAGAAACATATCACCATGCAATGTATAGATCTAATATAGATCCTAATTAGAAAAACCTATAAAGCAATTAGATAAATTTCAAACTAGACTAGACACTTGATGATACTGGGAATTAGTTAACTTTCAAACGCGGTAATGATGCTGTGGTTGTTTAAAATAGAGTCCTTGTGCTGGAGAGGTACGTACCAGAATACTTGTGGATGAAATGACAGGATGTCTGGGATTTGCTTCAAGAGAATCTGAGGAGGTGGGGGAAATGGGTAGGACTCTTGGATGATACAAGACTGGTCACGAGCTGAATAATGTTGAAGCTGGGTGACAGGTACACAGCAGTGCATTTTGCTATCCTATTTTTGAAAATTTCCAGGACTTTCCTGGAGGTCCAGTAGTTAAGACTCCGCGTTTCCACTGCAGGGGGCGTGGGTTTGATCCTTGGTTGGGGAACTAAGATCCCATAAGCAGCCAGGCGCAGCCAAAAAAATAATAATAATAATTCCATACAAAAACTTTAAAAAACTTTTTGAATGAGTTGTCAACATTTAAAAGTCAGGCCAATTTCACATAAAAATTCAGATTTCCACCTTCTCTTAAGAAGTAAGGTGACTTGGCAACCCTGGACTCGATGCCTGCGGGGCAACAGTCAGCAAGAGCAGAGCAGGTCATGTCCTCCTGTTTCTCAGAGCCCCGTCCTGGCCCGGTTCACACATTTACACCACTGTCTGCTACCTGCAGGCACTGGAGTTTGGGGGCCCAGGTGCTGGGGAGAGTGGGACGGAGGAGAAGGAGAAAAGGGCTCACGAGAGAGGGACAAGGGAATAGAGAAGTCCCTGAGGATATTAAACATCTTTGATTGTCACTCTTGTGGCTGAGCACACGGAGATTTTGAAAACAGCATAGCAGTAGGAAAACACGGACCAGGTGCAAGGCTGCCAAGGGCCTGAGCAGACCCTGTCCACGTGTGTGGGCGCTTACAACAGAACACAAGCAGACAGGGGCCCATTTCCCTCGAAGAGTCCTTTCAAGAACAGTTGCATTTCTTTAAAGAAAAGCCAAGCTTGGGGGCAGCCCCCGGCCCCTTGTTTGATACTCACCTGAGCAGCTCTATCAGCCGCTCCTCCAGGAACTTCTTGGTTCTATTCAGGTCATCCAGGTCAGCAAGCATCTTCTGGTCATTCTTTTCCCTGTCTGTCGCCTCCTGGCAGAGTCTGTTGTAATACTCCTGGATCTTTGTCGTGGCTTTTTCAAGTTCCTTCTGGGTCCTGGTGGAGGAGTAGTAAGTTTTCCTTATTACCCACTACTTCCAGCTTCCCCCGTGCCTCTGGGCTAACCCAGGCCTCTAATGGGGGGGTCTTGCTGCCCTACCAGGCTTTCCCCTTCATGGGGGGAGCCCCTTGGCACGGCCCCACTCACAGGCTGTACACTCTCTTAAGCCTTCGAAACTTCCCTCACACACCCAAACTCTTCACACACCACTACCCCTCACGACAAATACAAGGGACCTTTGGGAGAGGAGGCTGAGCTCAGGTCACTAGGAGCACCTGGTTCTTGGGCAGAGACTGAGGTTTTGAGAGGAGCCCAACGGGTTAAGTACATGGGCTGGTGATGGCAGTACACACAAGAGGAAAAAGGAGCCAGGAGAGAAAGAACAGAGGCGTAGCTTCCTGGAGATGACCACACAGAGAAGCGTCTATCTTCCATGTGTCTTTGGGACTCTACACATGGGGCTTGGCATGGGGCACACAGCAGGCACTCAATCTACACTGCGAGGCGTTCAACCTGACAGCCCTGAGGCCTAAGGAATCCTGTTCTGGGTGCTTCGGAGCCTCAAGCTGCAGCAGGGGGGCCGGCTGAACCACTGTCTTCCCGCCCTTGCCCACTTCTCTTTCAGCTCACCTGTCCCCTAAGGCAGTGGTTTTCCAAGGATGCCTCATAAAGCAAGGCATTCATAACAGCTCCATTAAAACAGAGGGCTGTGCAAGACTAATTAATCTGTATCTAATCCAGCCTTTCCATGTCCGGTATAAAGTTGTCAGGAGGTTGTTGTTTACTAGACACTGTCCTCCAAAACGATCTCGGGTACACACACACACACACACAACCACAGAGTTATAGCATTAAAAAAAATGCCACCAACTTCGGAGGTTCTACTTAAATTGTCACATGAACACCGCCTGGCTAAGGGAAGCCAGAGTCCTATAGGATTCAAACTCTGTGAGGAGTCAGCTGAGAAGAGTCAGATGACAAGAAATGTACATTGAGGTTACTAAACATCCAGCGTGGTCTGGATCTCCCATTGAGCCTGGGCCCAGGCCTAGAAGCAGATGGTAGGAGATGGGTGGAAAAGTTAAAGCCTCGGGAGAATTTGGTGTGTCTGTTTTTGCTGGGAGCACACATGGAATCAGGTCCCAGCATCCCCTGTTGTAATACTCCTGGACCTGTACTACTGTATTACCTGTATTACTCCTGTAATACTCCAGTTTGGCCCCATCACCAGACAGTGGGCTGATGATGCTCACAACTCCGGGTGGCCCCCAAGCCTGAAGATGAAGAGGTCTCGGGGTTGGACACAGGTAGGGCCATACTTTAAGGTTAAAAAAAAATTATGAGGGAGCTTCCCTGGTGGCGCAGTGGTTGAGAGTCCGCCTGCCGATGCAGGGGACATGGGTTCGTGCCCCGGTACGGGAAGATTCCACATGCCGCGGAGCGGCTGGGCCCGTGAGCCATGGCCGATGAGCCTGCGCTCCGCGGTGGGAGAGGCCACAACAGTGAGAGGCCCGCGTACCGCAAAAACAAACAAACAAAACCCATTATGATGAAAGGGTGACAGCACGTGCTCTCCACAGACACAGCACCAGAGAGTCTCCAGGAAGACAAGCCGATCCTGCTCCCTGGCTCGCCCACTCACTCTCAGATGAGCTTGCGAGAACCTCACACCTAACCCCGCAGCCTCTCATTTCAGAGAGGAAATGAAGAACTCAAGTCAAAACACACGGGGGGAAAACATGCACACACAATACTCTCACACCAGTACCCTAAAATAAAACAAAACAAAACACTAAACTATCTGTCTATGTATTTTTTAGGGTAGTTGTTGAGACAAAGACTCTGGAGCCAAATGTTCTGAGTTCCAATCCTGTCATCACCACTGTGACCCTAGGCAAGTGACTTCACTCCTCTGAGCCTTGTTTTTCTCATCTATGAAATGGGATAAATAATAATACCATCCTCACAGGACCGTTGGGAGGATTAAATGGGCAAATAAATACCAAGTATTTAAAACGGTACCTGCCACATTTTAGGCATTACTTAAATGTTTGCTGTTAGTAGTACCATGATTATCTCCCAGCTTTTACTTCATTTTAGTTTTACCAAAGCATGAAGTTACTGAACTGAAATATGCCCTGCTAGAGATAAGACAATGGAATTAAGAGAAAGGGTCTCTGCAGCCTTCTATAGGCTTGTGACAGGCAGATTGCCAAGGTTCTCCGTGGATGCTTCTGACATAAGCACTTTATGAGTCTGTGGCTTTTCTTGCAAAAGGGCTTCTTTAACCTGATATGAGTGGTTGACTTTCTAAATGACTGTACCAAACACCCCCTTCCCTTGAGGACTCTCCCACTGGCCGCATGGGTGGACCGTGTAACTAACCTGTCCAAGTCTTGGCGCAGGGCGGCCCCCTCCTCATCCTTTCTCAGCATGGCGGCCTGGCACTCAGCAAGGTGCTTGCCGGTACAGCTCAGCTTCTCCGCCGCATCGGCCTGGGAAGCCTGGCACAGGACAGCAGGGAGAAGACGCTCGGTTGCAGAAGCCCATGCAAGATGCCATCAAGTGACTGGCATGTTCCCCACCCCATCTGGCTGGCGCACTTCTAACAGGAGGGGCTTTTGTCTGTTTTTAAGTTCAAGAAACCATGAACTAGTATGTGTGTGGAGTATGACAGACTCCCATTTGTAATTATGTCCTTCAAGCATCAGCTGCAACCTGTTGTGGTGGCTGGTGGGGCAGCAGGTATCAGAATCTCCAGGGTGGGGGTAGAGGTGGGGTGGCAGGGTACAGGAGTCACTGAAAAAAGTCACTGCCATGAAAACGGGTTTCAGTTCCACCCCTGCTCTGGCTCACGTCAGAAACACTGACTTGGAGAACATCTGCAGAGGGGGATGACTTATTTCCTTTCCATAAGACACAGGGGCGGTGAAAAGCACACTTGACAGCTCTAGCCAGGTGTTCAGGGAGTGGAAGAGCCATGACACAGACTCAGGTTGTCTACAAAGGTGAGCTGACGGCAGCTTTAGCCAGGGCACTGGAACTCCTGCAGGGAGGCCTCTCTGATGGTCCAATGAAAGCCAAGCCACATCCCCTTCCTCGACAGGCCCACACCCTGGGAGTGGAATGACCAGGTGAACGATGGGCCAGCCACTGCTCAGGGCTCACAGGAGCACCTCCCCTGGGCCTCAGGGGCCAGGCTTACCTTCAGCTTCCCCACAGCCTCCTCGGCAGCCTGTAGCTGCCGACCTTGCTCCTCCAACTGGCCCCTGAGGCTCCTGCATTCTTCACTGGAGGTCTGGAGAGGATGAGAAAGGGATCAGAAAAGTGGGATCCTTGTTCTGAGACTCCCTCGGCCCCACTCCCCCAAAATGGGTAAAAACAAGCTACCTCTCTTTCTCCCAAGCTCAATAAACTTTGGGCTTCCCTGGTAATACAATCCCATCAAGCCAAGAGACTTAAGCTTGGCCCCCAAACTTAGAATTTCATTTCTGCCAAGGAAAGGTGGAGTATGAGCCACATGGAACTGCAAGGGGTGCGGTGACACAAGGTGGGAGGCACATCTGTGGGAACGCAATAGTTGCCTAAGAGAGAGGTCAGGAGTGGTCTGAGTGCACAGACCCAGAAGCAGATACATCAGAAGCCAAAGCCCCGTAGATGTCTGCCTGTGCCCTCACTCTTAACCCTTTCTCTGCAGTTCAAGACACATGGTAAACGCTGTTCTCATAAGCTTGTCTATCCCAAGGGCTCTGTGAAAATGAATTGAGTTGGTTTCCTACAACTGCTCTGCTATCAGGAGGCACCGGAAGGGACAGAGAATCCAGGGACAGGACTCGAGGCAGTCAGGAACTCACATGCCAAAAGGGGCTGAACAAGTACATAAACGAGTACAAGGAAAATAGCAGAGGATGCACGCTTCCTTAAAGTGGGCAGTCCCCACCCAGCTCCTGCTGACTGCTGCCACGTAGGAATGAGAGCACAGGCTTTAGGAACTCCCAAGATTTCAAAAGAAGTCCAAAAACTGAATCTATAAACACCCTGCTCTTGAAATGTTGGCTACTAAGTTAAAAAAAGTTCTGTGTGGGCCAAACTTGTCTGCAATGGCCTTAAATTTAGACGTCTGGGTTAAGGCATCCCTCTCCAATGCTGTGTCCCTAACATGTTCCTGCAGGGAGAAGGATGCTGTGAGCTATGACACCAGGATGAGGCCATGTTGGCCTGGGCCCCCAGGACATTCTTGGGCCCTCATGTGCCACCTGGCCCAAGGTGCATCCCAACCACTCATGGACCCACCAGGCCCTGCTGCAGGAGACAAGTGCAGCTCAGACGGTCAAGGTGAGGGTTACCTTAAGTCTGCTCTGGTAGTCCATGATCTCGGTGCTCAGCTGGAACTTGAGGGTGTCGAGCTCCTGGCGTGCAGTCTCCCGGATGCTCTGGGCCTGCTGCTCAGTCTGGGCCAGCTGGGCCTGCAGGCCAGGCAGTGAGCCAGCTGCCTCCTCAGCTGCCTTCAGCTTCCCCTGCAAGCTCTCCTTCTCTCGCCGCAGCCCTGCCACTTGGTGTTCCAGGCCCTCCCGCTCCTTGGAGGCTGCCTCTTTGGCATCCTGGAGCTCCTGCATGGCACGGGCCAGCGCCCCCTCCAGCGGCTCTTTCTCTGCGGTCAGCGCACAGACCTGGATGCCGAGCTCGGCCATAT
Organism: Neophocaena asiaeorientalis asiaeorientalis; assembly: GCF_003031525.2. Lineage (NCBI taxonomy): Eukaryota > Metazoa > Chordata > Mammalia > Artiodactyla > Phocoenidae > Neophocaena > Neophocaena asiaeorientalis. The sequence continues at coordinate 156,070 of NW_020173766.1, forward strand.
CCGTGTTGGCCCGGTGCGGCTGCTCCTGCAGCTCAGCAGGTTCTAGCTGCGCCTCCTCGGAGCTGCCTGCTGTCTGGGACAGCTCCTTCCACACTACTTGGAGCTCCTCCCTCCGCTGGGCCTCTCCGGCCCTCTCCTCCTGCAGCACCCCTTCAGGCTCCGAGCACTGCAGCAGCTCCTGAACGTGGGCCCTGGTGAGGGCTTTGTTCTGCTCCTTCAGTTGCTGCACGAGGGCCTTGTGCTCCCTCAGAGCGGCCTCGGCCACACTCAGCTGGCTCTGCACCTTCTCCCGGTCACCCAGGGCTGCCTGCAGCTTGGCCTGGAGGTCCAGCACCCCAGCCTGCAGTCTCCGGGCCTCCTCCTGATGGCTCTCCAGCTGCGCCTGAGACAGGGCCAGCTGGGCTGCTAGCTCCTGGGACGCGTGGTCTTGAGGTGGGCTGAACCCCTGTTGGCTTTTGTCTGCCGTGAGGGTCTCGATCAGCTGGGTCTGCTGGCGGCACCGGTCCTCAAGCGCCCTGACCTCCCCAGCCCGGGCCTCCGCTACCTGCCGGCACTGCTCCACCTGCTCCCGCAGCTGTTGGCATTCGGCCTCCTTGCTTTGCAGGGCAGCCTCCTTCTCAGCCACATGGGCCCTCATGGTCTCCTTGGCCTTCTTCACAGCCATGAGGCTTGCCTCCATCTGGTCTCCCATGTGCCGGATGCTGGCCTGCTCTGACTGCAGGGAGGCCAGGGAGCCCTGGATGGCCGCCTCCCGCTGCTGCAGCGCTTGGTAGTCAGCCTGTAGGGCCTGCAGCTTATCCTCCAACAGCTGGTTGCGCTCCACCACGTTCTGCAGCTCCTTCTCCAGCTCCCTGTTGGCCTGCTGGAGCTTCTTCTCCTGGCCGGCCTCTTGCATCTTGGGATCGTCCACCTGTCCCTCCCACAGGCCCCTCTGTTCCTCCTCCAGCTTCTCACAGGCCTGCTGCAGGGTGGGGCTCAGAGCCTCGTGCTCCGCAGCCGCCACGGGCAGATCTGGGCCTGACTGGGCAGCAAGTCGCTCCAGCGTCCCCACCCTCTGGCTGAGGTGGTCTTTGTCCTGGATGAGCTGCTTCTTCTGCTCCTCCAGGTCACTCACGTGCTGGTTCACCTGGGCCAGCTGGGCCTCCAGGAGCTGCAGCTGCCGCGTCAGGGACCTGGCCTCCTGCTCCAGCAGCCCCTTTTCCTCCTGCCGCCGCTGCTCCTCTCGCCTCCCCTCCGCGAGCTCTTCCTCCAGGGAGCTCAAGTGGGCCAACGACTCGTGCAGCTGACGCTGGAGCTGGGCTGCCTCCTGCCCCTTCCTGGACAGCTCTTCCCGGAGCGGGGCCATCTCCTCCACCAGGCGCTCCAGGCTGGCCCGGGCCTCCTCCTTCAGCTGCAGCTCTTTGGCCAGCTGCTCCAGCTGGGTACTCTCCCTTTCCAGGAGCTTCTCCCCCAGCTCCTGAGTCTCCAGGGGCGAGTCACTGGGGATGCGCTTTTGTCGCCCCTTTGCGTCCAGTGCCATGTCAGCCTTCTGCTTGGCTGCACTCAGCTGGTCTGGGACATCAGCTGAGCACTGGTCCTTCCTGCCCAGGGAGTCACGTGTGGCCTCGAGCTCCCGAGCCAGGGGCTGCAGTAGGGACTCCAGCCGCCGCAGGGCTGAGAGGTAATCCTCCTCCTTCTCCGAGGCCCCCAGCTCCAGGGCCTGCAGGCACGCCTGCAGCTCCTTCACAGTGTTCTGCGTGGCCTGGGTGACTTCCCACTGCTCCTGGAGTGCGGCCACCACACCGGCGAGGCGAAGGTTGTCCTCGGCGGCGGCGCGGCCCCTCTCTCTCTCTGCCTGCAGCTGCTCTCCATGCAGGCTGATGGCCGCCCTCAGCTCCTGGTTCTCTCTTTCCTGCTGCTGCATCTGCTCCTTCAGCTGCTTCTCCCGCACCTCCAACTGGTCCAGCTCTAGCCGCAACTCGTCAAAGCCCTCCAGTGCCTCATGGTTTAAGGGGTTGCTCAGGTCAAGGTGGGAGGTCATCTCCTGAGTCTGGGGAGGAAACACAAAAAACAAGTGGCTTGGGGATGAAGCTACATTGCTGCTTGGCAAAACTTTAGAAGTTAATGAGAACGGAAGTAAAAATACAGCAATTACATGACCTAAGGTTAGTCTATCGAGCTATTCAAAGGACTGGAACCCCTTTGCTCAAAGCATATGCCAGAGGAGGTCAGGAGCACATCCTAAAATATGATGCAACGCCACATGTGTGAGCTCCACTGAGACCCAGAACTTGTGTTTCCCATTCAGCCTCCTGTAGCTTTGGTAACATAATGGATGCTGGCTCTTAGAGAAATGATGCTATATGTAAACTACTGCTTCCCCATTGCACCCTACCCACAATTCCTGTTGCAATTAAATCATAAAATAGGGTAAAAATGCTACTTATACTGATTAGTCTTACTTTGCTTTGCTGATTAATTTCAGTGTTCTTTCCCATTAAACTATACAATACATTCACATTTCTAACAAAATTAATGAAACTGACCTGACGCACTAACGTTTACTGAGCACTAGCCTGTGCCAAGTCCTTAAGCACTGTGCGCGTGTGCCCTCATTTACTCCCTACAACCACCTTACAGGCTGGTATGAGACTGTTCAGATGAGAGAGCTCAAGTTTCGACAGGGTAAGTCACCTTCTCAGGGTCACACAGGGGGCGAGTGACAGTCAGGATTTGACCTTGCCACTTTTAATCACAGTGCCAAACCACTTCTTCTGAAACACTTTAAAAAGCTTTTAAAAGAATTTAGTTTTTAAAAGGCCTAAATTCCTTTTGGTTATAAAAACCTGGACTCGAGGAAACAGTGGGTAGGACTGAGGGGTTATATCGCTCGGGTTGGAACACCAGGCATCTGAGAACATCCCCCTGAGCTGGGAGGGGCAAGAACATGCCCTGGTTGACATGACAGAGAGGGAGTCCCCAGCCTTCTTGGCATTACCTGCAGGTAGCTGCTCACCAAACTGCTCATGCTGGAGCTTCGGCTGGGGGGTCTCCATAGGTAAGCAGAAGAGCCAGTGCCCAGGGTCCTCCTGCGGGGCCACAAAACAGACATGCTTGCATCAGAGCAGGGAACACACACACATACACACACACTCGGGGAGGCCTTGGTTGTCACTAGGCAACCAGGTGGTGGTAGCAGCAGTGCCCTCCCAGGTTCAGTAAGAAGGCAAAATCCAACAATTTCCACCAAAGCACACATTCAGGTTGGTCGTAGCAGCTGGACCCCGCTGTTGAAGTCTAAGCATGATGGCTTTGCTCTCACTGCCAAAAAGGAACGAAGTGAACATAGTATTTCCCAGTTTTTAGTTTAAGTTTTCCTAGAACCTTTGATGCCAGCCATAACTTGTCTACCAGGGAGGAACCAACAACAGTCAATCTGGTAAATAAAGGTCACGCTGTGCTTCGGGCCTTGAGGTCACTGCTTTACGTTATGTTACACGAGTAATGTGGCTGGAAGACCTCTTCTGGTTCACACACGACATTTCCCTCACTGCAGAAAGTTCTATTTGATGGCGCTAGTCATTGCAAACGAAACACACTTTTACTTAACGACCAGAATCTTCTCCTTAATCTGCAATTATTGCACTTTAAACCTTGTTAGTCTCCACAACCCAACAACTGCACTTCTCAGTATCTACCTGAAAGACAGTCACATATGTGCATAAGGTGATGTGTGGGGATGCTCCTGGCAGCACCGTCATGGTGGAAAAAGCAGAACCTTTCTAACTCCACATCACTAGAGAAACAGATAAACTGTTACTCACACAATGGAATACTCTATGCCACAGGTTGGCAATCTTTTTTTGTAAAGGGCCAGATAGTGAGTATTTTCGGTTGGCAAGCCTTACGGGCTCTGTCACAATTCAACTCTGCCACTGTAGCATGAAAGCAGCCATAGACAATAGGTAAATGAAGGTGTGTTACACACGGCCCTGTGGGCCGTGGTTTGCCAGCCCTACTCCACATCTATAGAACTCCCTGTACAAACACAGATAAAAATCTCAAAAACAATGTGGAATGAAAAAAGCAACCTGCAAAAGTATAGCCTTCTCATGATTCAATCAATGTAGCAAATTAAAAAAATATATATATAATACAACTATACATACGTAATATTTACAGGCAATGTAGTGAAACACAAAAATATTTGGGAATGACATGCATTAACTACAGGGTTGTAATTACTTCTAGGAAGGGAGAAAAGGAGAAAGGATGGCCGTGGGGTGGGGCTTTATTGGGATCTATAATATTTTATTTCTTTAAAAAAAAAGGTATCAGACATAACAAAAAAATCCCACAAGAACCAGCTTGAAGGGACTTTGGCCAAATATAAGGCACCTTAAGGTTTAAAATAATTACAGGGACAGAATATAACCTATTGAATAAAATAAGAATCCATGAGTCAATACTGCTATAAATGAATAAGTAGATGGGGAAGAAGGAAAAGATCTTCCTTACAATAGAATGCCAACTACTAGTGTAGAAGGAATGATGGAGTCAGAAAATCACTCTGGTAACCATGATAGTAACTGATTCAGGAAAGATTTACCAGATGCTAAAACTAACAGGAGGGAGATTTAAAAGAAACAGGATAAAAACCTAGTCTCAGGCTTCCCTGGTGGCGCAGTGGTTGAGAGTCCGCCTGCCGATGCAGGGGACACGGGTTCGTGCCCCGGTCCGGGAAGATCCCACATGCCGCAGAGCGGCTGGGCCCGTGAGCCGTGGCCGCTGAGCCTGTGCGTCCGGAGCCTGTGCTCCGCAACGGGAGAGGCCGCAACAGTGAGAGGCCCGCGTACCCGCAAAAAAAAAAAACAACAAAAAACCTAGTTTCAAAATGTCTTCCCATAAGATACATATAAATTACAGAGAAACAGGAACTTTAGGAGAAACCTGGCTAACACCACCTTAACCAAATGATCATGGTTAACCTTGCAAGTAATGAAATAAACCAACATCCTGTGTCTCTGGGTACAACGTGCTGAGGACACACCACCTCGGGTATTTCTGCCAAAAATGCTTAATCTGAATCCAATAATGAGAAAACACTAGACAAACTCAAATTCAGGAACATTTTACAAAATAACTGGCCTGTACTTTTCAAAAATGTCTGTGCAAAGAGGAGAAACTGTTCCAAATGAACAAGGACTAGGGAGACCCAACAATTCACTGACATGTGATCCTGGATTATAAAAGACATGTCTGGTGTAATTCTTAAAATTTGAACACAGTCTGTAGATTAGACAACAGTATTGTATCAATGTTCTGTGATTTTAACAATTGAACTGAGGTTATATAGATGTCCCTGACTTTAGGAAAGGATGTCCCTGATTTTAGGAAATACACGATGAAGTACTTAGGAGTAAAGGGGAATCAGGTCTGTAACTTATTCTCAAATGATGCAGGAAATAAACCAACATGTTTACATAAAGATAAAGAACGATAAGAAATTCCCTGGCGGTCCAGTGGTTAAGCCTCCACGCATCCACTGCAGGAGGCGCAGGTTCAATCCCTGGTGGGGGAACTAAGATCCCACATGCCACGTGGCACGGCCGGAAAAAAAAAAAAAAAAAAGAGAGAGAGAGAGAGAGAAAGAATGATTAAAACATTTGTGGTAAAATACTGATAACTGAGGAATCAAAGTGAATGAGTACTGTGTACTATTTTTACAACTTTTCTGTAAGTCTGAAATGATTTTAAAATTGAACAGTTCTAAAAATGACATAAAGTAAATATGGCAAAAATGTTAGCTCTTAAATCCTGGTGGTTGGCAAATGGGTTCCATTATAGTCAGTATTTTTTCCTCCATAGAAAGAAGTCCCTAATAAGAAATACAAAACTTGGAAAAAAAACCAAAACAAAACACCACCTTATTAACAGAAAGCAAAACAAACCAAAGAATGCTGGACTTGAGTTTAACTCAAGTCTAGTACCCTGGCCCTGGCCCTGCTGCCTGCCAGCTGTGTGAATCTAGGCAAGTCCCTCCACTCTCTGAGCCTGTTTCCTCAGCACCTTGCTCCTGGAATGGTTGTGAGGATGCAGTTAGACAGTGTGTGAGTGCCGTACTGGTGTAGGAAAAGAAAACACAGCAAAGCAACCTTTCCAGCAACCCTTACGTGGACGAGCCTTCGCTCCCTCTCTTACTGGCCTCCACGATAACTGTATCTATGAGAACATATTGGGGAAAAGCCCACTTGCTCCCCCCTTGCTCCCACACCAAGCCCCTTAACACATCTGAAAACCTTGGGTTTCACATATGCGTCTCCACTGACTCATGCCACCTGGCCAGTTAGGTTAGTTTAAGGTTGGAGCCTCCAGATGCTATCGCTAGTCACGATTCAACCAAGTCTGTAAAATTAGCAAGGATAAGAGTTGCAAAGCTACAGGTAATTTACTGCATGAGCAAAACTGCTTTGAGTAGACTGGTGGCAAGATTCAAAACTTCAAACATCTCTTTCTGCTCTTCTCAATCAAGCAATTAATTCTTCAAGGTACCTGGCAAACGTCGGCCAGGCAGCATCCAGGTCATAGCCCCTCGATGCCAGGTCAAACTGGATGTCGGTCAGCTCGTAGAGTTGGCCCACGATGTCAGAGCTCAGCTTTGGCTTCAGAAAGGGGCTCCTTGCGTAGTACCAGTCACTGCAGGGAAACATAAAAAGGGGTCAAGTACAGGAGTACATAAAGAAAGGCAAGAAATCAGTCCTCCCAGTAAGGCTCTGCCTCATCAAATTCCAACTCAGATTACTAAATTAATTAAAGACAGACACATACACATACACCCCAATTTGATTTTCACTGTAGGAGCACATAACTCTCAAATAAGTTTGCTCTTCTTCAGGGAAATTACTGAAATGAATTATATGCTTATTTGTTTATTATTTATATCATACCTATTTCCAAATGAATGCGAGAAACCTTAAATCTGAATTACTGTCCAAGAAAAGGCAGTTGTAGGGGAAAGAACACTTTTTTTTTTTTTTTTTTGCGGTAAGGCCTCTCACTGCTGTGGCCTCTCCCGTTGCGGAGCACAGGCTCCAGACGCGCAGGCTCAGCGGCCACGGCTCATGGGCCCAGCACTCCGCGGCACGTGGGATCTTCCCAGTCCAGGGCACGAACCCATGTCCCCTGCATCGGCAGGCGGACTCTCAACCACTGCGCCATCAGGGAAGCCCCAGAACACTTCTTTTTTCAAAGAAAATCTTGTCTTCTGTCCCCTCCAGAGAACTCAATACAGGACACTGAACTCACTGCTAATTTCTGTCCAGACACCAACATAAAAGCCAAGGAACAAAACATCTCCATTTGGAAGTGGTAGTTGTTTCACTTCACGTGAAGCAATAAGAATTAAAAAGACAACACTGGGCTTCCCTGGTGGTGCAGTGGTTGGGAGTCCGCCTGCCGATGCAGGGGATGCGGGTTCGTGCCCCGGTCCGGGAGGATCCCGCATGCCGCGGGGAGGCTGGGCCCGTGAGCCGTGGCCGCTGGGCCTGTGCGTCCAGAGCCTGTGCTCCGCGGCGGGAGAGGCCGCGGCAGTGAGAGGCCCGCGTACCGCAAAAAAAAGCAAAAACAAAAAGACAACACTGATGAGTTTAATGAGCTACTCGGCTGAACGGGGATACACTGGGAGTCAAGCTGTTTATGACAGTTTTCACCAAACATCACAACAAAATACCTTCAAATCAAATGTGCAAAGGTTCTCAACTCACATGCATTCACAAAGCCTGGCACATGCAAGAGCAATACACATTTATGCAAATCAATCTTAAAGGTGACAAAATGAAACAAAATATTCCCCCCCAATGGTCTTCCTTTAATTCAGAAGTATTTCTTTTAATTAACTGGAAGAACACTCCAGAGGTAGAGGGGAGGCAGAGCTGGAAAAGGGGTGCCGGGCGAGCCAAAGAGGTTCAGCTGATTGGCAGCTGATATGCGGCTCCTAATCTGACACCCTCTCCCCACCTTACACGCTCAACCCCACCTCTCCCTCCTCCTTCACCTCCTGCTGAGGCTTCAGCACTAGGGGCACAAAGGCTCCCAATCTGGTCACTCATCACAATCTCCAGGGAGCCCAGACCCATGGGGCGGGTGCTGACTCAGTGTCTCAGGTGAGGCCCCAGGCTTGTTGGTGTTAAAAACCCCACAGGTGATTCTGATGAGAGGCCAAGGCTGCAACCCACTGGTCCAGGGTGACCAGTGGGGTCTGCCCATTAGTGCCAGCACCAAGGACCTGCCATCCACCAGAGGAAACTACCTGGCATTAGGAGTTCAGAGACCTAGACCCAAGCTCCTGCTTTCTGCCTCAGCATCAGTGGGGCCCAGAGAGGCATTTGGCCTCTCTGAGCCTCACTTTCCTCACCTGTGAAAGCTCAGTGCTACCGCCCAATGTGCGCCAAGGACTGTGGTAGGGAAGGGGAGAGGAGGATGACAGGGGGAGGTCCCTGCTTGTGCCAGGGTGTGACACAGACAGGCACTGCTGCTGTGGTTGTCATTATTATTGTTTAGTTTATCACATTTATTTGAGGTCTTCTGAACTTGTTTCAGAGATGTTATACACTTTAATACATGCTGAAAAGTGCTGAAGAACTGTTCACTGCAAAAACAATAATTTAAAAAGAAAAATATACATAATCCTATCCTTTATCAAATCATGTTCTCATATACTTTTTTTTAAATAGATCTTTATTGGAGTATAATTGCTTCTATTACAATACTGTTAGTTTCTGTTGCACAACAAAGCGAACTTCCACATGTCCCCATATCCCCTTTCTCTTGAGCCTCCCTCCCATCCTCCCTATCCCACCCCTCTAGGGACATCGCAAAGCACGGAGCCGATCTCCCTGTGCTAGGCTGCTGCTTCCCACCAGACAACTATTTTACATTCGATAGTGTATATATGTCGATGCTACTCTCACTTCACCCCAGCTTCACCCCCCACCCCATGTCCTCAAGTCCATTTTCTATGTCTACCTCTTTATTCCTGCCCTGCAACTAGGTTCATCAGTACTTTTTTTTTAAGATTCCATATATATGCATTAGCATACGGTATTTGTTTTTCTCTTTCTGACTTACTTCACTCTGTATGACAGACTCTAGGTCCATCCACCTCACTACAAATAACTCAATTTTGTTTCTTTTTATGGCTGAGAAATATCCATTGTATATATGTGCCACATCTTCTTTATCTATTCATCTGTTGATGGACATTTAGGTTGGTTCCAAGTCCTGGCTATTGTAAATAGTGCTGCAATGAACACTGTGGTACATGTCTCTTGGAATTATGGTTTTCTCAGGGTATATGCCCAGTAGTGGCATTGCTGGGTCATATGGTAGTTCTATTACACTGGTAGTTTGATAGGGATGGCATTGAATCTGTAGATTGCTTTGGGTAGTATAGTCATTTTCACAATATTGATTCTTCCAATCCAAGAACATGGTATATTCCATCTGTTTGTCATCTTTGACTTCTTTCACCACTGCTTTATAGTTTTCTGAGTACAAGTCTTTTGCCTCCTTAGGCAGGATTTTTCCTAGGTATTTTATTCTTTTTGTTGCAATGGTAAAATGGGAGTGTTTCCTTAATTTCTCTTTCGGATTTTTCATTGTTGGTGTATAGGAATGCCAGAGATTTCTGTGCATTAATTTTGTATCCTGCAACCCTATGAAATTCATTGATTAGTTCTAGTAGTTTTCTGGTGGCACCTTTAGGATTTTCTATGTTTAGTATCATGTCATTGGCAAACAGTGACAGTTTTACTACTTCTTTTCCAATTAGGATTCCTTTTATTTCTTTTTCTTCTCTGATTGCTGTGGCTAGGACTTCCAAAACTATGTTGAATAACAGTGGTGAGAATGGACATCCTTGTCTTGTTCCTGATCTTAGAGGAAATGCTTTCAGTTTTTCACCATTGAGCATGATGCTTGCTGTGGGTTTGTCATATATGACCCTTATTATGTTGAGGTAGGTTCCCTTTATGCCCATTTTCTGGAGGGTTTTTGTCGTAAATGAGTGTTGAATTTTGTCAAAAGCTTCTTCTGCATCTATTGAGATGATCATATGGTTTTTATTCCTTGATTTGTTAATGTGGTGTATCACAGTGACTGGTTTGTGTATACTGAAGAATCCTTGCATCCCTGGGATAAATCCCACTTGATTGTAGTGTATGATCTTTTTAATGTGCTGTTGGATTCTGTTTCCTAGTATTTTGTTCAAGATTTTTGCATCTATGTTCATCAGTGATATTGGTCTATAATTTTTTTTTTTGTGATATCTTTTTCTGGTTTTGGTATCAGGGTGATGGTGGCTTCATAGAATGAATTTGGGAGTGTTTCTCCCTCTGCAATTTTTTGGAAGAGTTTGAGAAGGATCAGTGTTAGCTCTTTTCTAAATGTTTGATAGCATTTGCCTGTGAAACCATCTGGTCCTGGACCTTTGTTTGTTGGAAGATTTTTAATTACGGTTTCAATTTCATTACTTGTGATAGGTCTGTTTATATTTTCTAATTCTTCCTGGTTCAGTCTTGGAAGGTTATACCTTTCTAAGAATTTGTCCATTTCTTCATGGTTGTCCATTTTATTGGCATATAGTTGTTTCTGGTAGTCTCTTATAATCTTTTGTATTTCTGCAGTGCCCGTTGTGATTTCTCCTTTTTCATTTTTAATTTTATTGCTTTGCGTCCTCTCCCTTTTTTTCTTGATGAGTCTGGCTAAGGGTTTATCAATTTTGTTTATCTTCTCAAAGAACCAGCTTTTACTTTTAGTGATCTTTGCTATTGTTTTCTTTGTTTCTATTTCACTTATTTCTGCTCTGATCTTTATGATTTCCTTCCTTCCACTGACTTTGGGTTTTCTTTGTTCTTCTTTCTCTGGCTGTTTTAAGTGTAGGGTTAGATTGTTTATTTGAGATTTTTCTTGTTTCTTGAGGTGACACTGTATTGCTATAAACTTCCCTCTTAGAACGGCTTTTGCTGCATCCCATAGGTTTTGGGTCATTGTGTTTTCTTTCTCATTTGTTTCTATGTATTTTTTAATTTCTTCTTTGACTTCTTCAGCCATCTCTTGGATATTTAGCACTGCACTGTTCAGCCTCCATGTATTTGTGTTTTTTACAGTTTTTTTTTCTGTAATTCACTTCCAGAATCATAGCATTGTGGTCAGAAAAGATGCTTGATATGATTTCAATTTTCTTAAATTTTCTGAGGCTCCATTTCTGACCCGAGATGTGATCTATCCTGGAGAATGTTCTATGTGCACTTGAGAAGAAAGTGTATTCTGCCACTTTTGGGTGGAATGTTCTATAAATATCAATTAGATCTATCTGGTCTATTATGTCATTTAAAGCTTATGTTTCCTTATTTATTTTCTGTCTGGATGATCTGTCCATTGGTGGAAGTGGGGTGTTAAAGCCCCCTACTATTATTGTGCTACTGTTGATTTCTCCTTTCATGGTTTTTAGCATTTGCCTTATGTATTGAGGTGCTCCTATGTTGGGTGCATAAACATTTATAATTGTCATATCTTCTTGGATTGATGCCTTGATCATTATGCTGTGTCCTTCCTTGTCTCTTGTAACATTCTTTACTTTAAAGTCTATTTTATCTGATATGAGTATTGTTACTCCAGCTTTCTTTTGATTTCCATCTACATGGAATATCTTTTTCCATCCCTTCACTTTCAGTCTGTAAGTCTCCCTAGGTCTGAAGTGGGTCTCTTGTAAACAGCATATATATGGGTCTTGTTTTTGAATCCATTCAGCCAGTCTGTGTCTTCTGGTTGGGGCATTTAATCCATCTACATTCAAGGTCATTATCGATATGTATGTGCCTATTACCATTTTCTTTCTTTCTTTATTTTTTTTTTTGCGTTACGCGGCCCTCTCACTGTTGTGGCCTCTCCCGTTGTGGAGTACAGGTTCCAGACGCGCAGGCTCAGCAGCCATGGCTCACGGGCCTAGCCGCTCCACAGCATGTGGGATCTTCCCAGACCAGGGCACGAACCCATGTCCCCTGCATCAGCAGGCAGACTCTCAACCACTGCGCCACCAGGGAAGCCCTTGGGTTTGTTTTTGTGGGCCTTTTTCTTCTCTTGTGTTTCCCCGCTGAGAGGAGTTTCTTTAGCATTTGTTGTAAAGCTGGTTTGGTGGTGCTGAATTCTCTTAGCTTTTGCTTGTCTGAAAAGCTTTTGACTTTGGCATTGAATCTGAATGTGATCCTTGCTGGGTAGAGTACTGTTGGTTGTAGGTTTTTCTCTTTCATCACTTTAAGTATATCCTGCCACTCCCTTCTGGCTTGCAGAGTTTCTGCTGAAAAATCAGCTGATAACCTTATGGGGATTCCTTTGTATGTTATTTTTTGTTTTTCCCTTGCTGCTTTTAATATTTTTTATTTGAATTTCATTTTTGTTAGTTTTTTTTTTTTTTTTTATCTTGGACCCCTATTATTTGAATGTTGGTGCGTTTAGTGTTGTCCCAGAGGTCTCTGAGATTGTCTTCAATTCTTTTCATTCTTTTTTCTTTATTCTGCTCCTCGGCAATTATTTCCACCATTTTGTCTTTCAGCTCACTTATTCATTCTTGTGCCTCAATTATTCTGTTATTGATTCCTTCTAGTGTAATTCAGTTATTGTGTTGTTCATCTCTGTTTGTTCGTTCTTTAGTTCTTCTAGATCTTTGTTAAACACTCCTTGTATTTTCTCAATCCATGCCTCCATTCTATTTCCGAGATTCTGGATCATCTTTACTCTCGTTACTCTGAATTCTTTTTCAGGTAGATTGCCTATTTCATTTATTTGGTCTTGTAGGTTTTTGCCTTGCTCCTTCATTTGTGACATATTTTTTTGCCATCTCATTTTTTTTTTTTAATGAGTGGCATTGTGCTGCTGTCTTACTGGTTGTTTGGCCTGAAGCTTCTAACACTAGGGTTTGTAGGCTATTGGGTAGGGCTGGGTCTTGGTGCTGAGATGAGGAGCTCCGTGAGACCTCACTCCAAAGAATATTCCCTGGGTTCTGAGGTTCTGTTAGTCCAGTGGTTCAGACTTGGAGCTCCCACTGCAGGAGCTTTGGCCCAACCCTGGGCTCGTGAACCAAGATCCCGCAAGCTGCCTGGGGCAGCAGGAAAAGAAACATACAACAATAGCAAAGTAAAAAATAAAATTAGACTAGGAAACTAACAGATATATTAGGAAAAATATAAAAATAAAAATATAGATGAATCAACAACCGTAAGGTACATGAGTACCACAATAGTAAAAAAGAGAAGGAAAAAAAAAAAAAAACAAATAAAAATTTAAAACGGGGGGAAAAGGCCTTGCCTGTGGAGGGTGGGGCCTAAGCAAGGATGAGGTTTGGGTGGTGGGCGGGGCCAATGCTCAGGACCCACAGGGCTGGAAAACACCCTGGGGGCTGTTGGGGGTGCGGCTTAGGCTCAAGGAACAGAAGGGGCCCAGGCATGCTCCCCACCCCTGGTCTCAGAGGGCAGGGGACCTACCTGGGAGCCCAGCGGGCTTCTTGGACGCCCAGCGGTCTTCCTGGACTCAAGTTGGCAGGGCAAATGCCCTCTGCCCCTCCTGGGTGGTCCCTCCCGCCTGCCTCTCCCGATCTCCCCGGCCTCAGGGGCACTGATCCTGTCTGGCCTCCACTTCTCCTCACCCTTCAGTCCCCCTACTGGTTCACTCTGGGGTTTCCTCCCATCTCATTGGGCATCAGAGTCCCCCACCAGCGGCTGGCAGGCACCCTAGTTGTGGGGAGACGCTAACTCTGCGTCTTCCCACACCACCCTCTTGACTCCGCCTCCTCATGTTCTCATATACTTTCTAATTCTTTTATATATTTTTTTGTAATTTCATTGTTGCCATTAGGATAGATAAGATTTGCATTCTTTTTCATTGATTATTATATTGTTATTTTCCTTGTTGCTATATAGACTTCCTTATTGCAATTTTATTTATTTATTTAACTCCTCATGTTCTCATATACTTTCTAATTCTTTTATATATTTTTTTGTAATTTCATTGTTGCCATTAGGATAGATAAGATTTGCATTCTTTTTCATTGATTATTATATTGTTATTTTCCTTGTTGCTATATAGACTTCCTTATTGCAATTTTATTTATTTATTTATTTGGCAGGCAAAGAGTGAGTTTATTAGCATAGGAAACTTGTGAGAGATACAAGTGGGCAAGCAAGGCAGCGCAGCAGCCCCAAGAACAGAGTAGGGTACATTTTTATAATCAAAGAAAAGGTGGGGAGGGGAGACCACCTCTTCCTCACTCTTGGGCAGCTATCAAGGCTTACATAATTAGTTCCTCCTTTAACCCTATACAGTCTAACCTGGACAGTCATGGCGTTACTTAAATCATATGTATATTAGCAAAAGGGTGGTAACATATACTAAAATATGGTAATTCAGCTCACGTTTTGGTATACCTTATTGCAATTTTAAATGATGCCTTGCTATGTCATTTAAAATAATTTGCTGTAATTTTTAAAAATAAATTCATTTATTTATTTATTATTTTTTCTTTTTGGTTGTACTGTGTCTTTGTTGCTGCACGCGGCTTTCTCGAGTTGCGGCAAGTGGAGGCTACTCTTCGTTGTGGTGCACGGACTTCTCATTGCAGTGGCTTCTCTTGTTGTGGAGCACGGGCTCTACGCATGCAGGCTTCAGTAGTTGTGGATCGTGAGCTCTAGAGCGCAGGCTCAGTAGTTGTGGCGCACGGGCTTAGTTGCTCCGCAGCATGTGGGATCTTCCAGGACAAGGGCTCGAACCCGTGTCCCCTGAATTGGCAGACAGATTCTTAACCACTGTGCCACCAGGGAAGTTCTAATTTGCTGTAATTTAACAGCCTCCCATCATTGGACATTGATGGTTTCCATCTTGTGTACTGTACGTAGCATCACCATTTTTTTTTAAATTGAAGTCTAGTTGATTTACAATATTGTGTTAGTTTCAGGTGTACTAATCAGCAAAGTGATTTGGTTACACATATACATGTACATATCTATATTTCTTTTTTTTATTCTTTTCCATTATAGCTTATTATAAGATATTGAATATAGTTCCCTGTGCTATACAGTAAATCTCTGTTTATTTTACATATGGTAGTGTGCATTTGTTAATCCCATACTCCCA
>NW_020173766.1:171872-236572 GCF_003031525.2 Neophocaena asiaeorientalis asiaeorientalis
GTCCCCTGCATCGGCAGGCGGACTCCCAACCACTGCGCCACCAGGGAAGCCCCATTTTTGTTAGTTTGATTAATATGTGTCTTGGTGTGCTTTTCCTAGGGTTTATCCTGTATGGGACTCTGTGCTTCCTGGACTTGGGTGACTATTTCCTTTCCCATGTTAGGGAAGTTTTCAACTATATTCTCTTCAAATATTTTCTCAGACCCTTTTTCTCTTCTTCTTCTTGGACCCCTATTATTTGAATGTTGGTGCGTTTAGTGTTGTCCCAGAGGTCTCTGAGATTGTCTTCAATTCTTTTCATTCTTTTTTCTTTATTCTGCTCCTCGGCAATTATTTCCACCATTTTGTCTTTCAGCTCACTTATTCATTCTTGTGCCTCAATTATTCTGTTATTGATTCCTTCTAGTGTAATTCAGTTATTGTGTTGTTCATCTCTGTTTGTTCGTTCTTTAGTTCTTCTAGATCTTTGTTAAACACTCCTTGTATTTTCTCAATCCATGCCTCCATTCTATTTCCGAGATTCTGGATCATCTTTACTCTCGTTACTCTGAATTCTTTTTCAGGTAGATTGCCTATTTCATTTATTTGGTCTTGTAGGTTTTTGCCTTGCTCCTTCATTTGTGACATATTTTTTTGCCATCTCATTTTTTTTTTTTAATGAGTGGCATTGTTCTGCTGTCTTACTGGTTGTTTGGCCTGAAGCTTCTAACACTAGGGTTTGTAGGCTATTGGGTAGGGCTGGGTCTTGGTGCTGAGATGAGGAGCTCCGTGAGACCTCACTCCAAAGAATATTCCCTGGGTTCTGAGGTTCTGTTAGTCCAGTGGTTCAGACTTGGAGCTCCCACTGCAGGAGCTTTGGCCCAACCCTGGGCTCGTGAACCAAGATCCCGCAAGCTGCCTGGGGCAGCAGGAAAAGAAACATACAACAATAGCAAAGTAAAAAATAAAATTAGACTAGGAAACTAACAGATATATTAGGAAAAATATAAAAATAAAAATATAGATGAATCAACAACCGTAAGGTACATGAGTACCACAATAGTAAAAAAGAGAAGGAAAAAAAAAAAAAAACAAAAAAAAATTTAAAACGGGGGGAAAAGGCCTTGCCTGTGGAGGGTGGGGCCTAAGCAAGGATGAGGTTTGGGTGGTGGGCGGGGCCAATGCTCAGGACCCACAGGGCTGGAAAACACCCTGGGGGCTGTTGGGGGTGCAGCTTAGGCTCAAGGAACAGAAGGGGCCCAGGCATGCTCCCCACCCCTGGTCTCAGAGGGCAGGGGACCTACCTGGGAGCCCAGCGGGCTTCTTGGACGCCCAGCGGTCTTCCTGGACTCAAGTTGGCAGGGCAAATGCCCTCTGCCCCTCCTGGGTGGTCCCTCCCGCCTGCCTCTCCCGATCTCCCCGGCCTCAGGGGCACTGATCCTGTCTGGCCTCCACTTCTCCTCACCCTTCAGTCCCCCTACTGGTTCACTCTGGGGTTTCCTCCCATCTCATTGGGCATCAGAGTCCCCCACCAGCGGCTGGCAGGCACCCTAGTTGTGGGGAGACGCTAACTCTGCGTCTTCCCACACCACCCTCTTGACTCCGCCTCCTCATGTTCTCATATACTTTCTAATTCTTTTATATATTTTTTTGTAATTTCATTGTTGCCATTAGGATAGATAAGATTTGCATTCTTTTTCATTGATTATTATATTGTTATTTTCCTTGTTGCTATATAGACTTCCTTATTGCAATTTTATTTATTTATTTATTTGGCAGGCAAAGAGTGAGTTTATTAGCATAGGAAACTTGTGAGAGATACAAGTGGGCAAGCAAGGCAGCGCAGCAGCCCCAAGAACAGAGTAGGGTACATTTTTATAATCAAAGAAAAGGTGGGGAGGGGAGACCACCTCTTCCTCACTCTTGGGCAGCTATCAAGGCTTACATAATTAGTTCCTCCTTTAACCCTATACAGTCTAACCTGGACAGTCATGGCGTTACTTAAATCATATGTATATTAGCAAAAGGGTGGTAACATATACTAAAATATGGTAATTCAGCTCACGTTTTGGTATACCTTATTGCAATTTTAAATGATGCCTTGCTATGTCATTTAAAATAATTTGCTGTAATTTTTAAAAATAAATTCATTTATTTATTTATTATTTTTTCTTTTTGGTTGTACTGTGTCTTTGTTGCTGCACGCGGCTTTCTCGAGTTGCGGCAAGTGGAGGCTACTCTTCGTTGTGGTGCACGGACTTCTCATTGCAGTGGCTTCTCTTGTTGTGGAGCACGGGCTCTACGCATGCAGGCTTCAGTAGTTGTGGATCGTGAGCTCTAGAGCGCAGGCTCAGTAGTTGTGGCGCACGGGCTTAGTTGCTCCGCAGCATGTGGGATCTTCCAGGACAAGGGCTCGAACCCGTGTCCCCTGAATTGGCAGACAGATTCTTAACCACTGTGCCACCAGGGAAGTTCTAATTTGCTGTAATTTAACAGCCTCCCATCATTGGACATTGATGGTTTCCATCTTGTGTACTGTACGTAGCATCACCATTTTTTTTTAAATTGAAGTCTAGTTGATTTACAATATTGTGTTAGTTTCAGGTGTACTAATCAGCAAAGTGATTTGGTTACACATATACATGTACATATCTATATTTCTTTTTTTTATTCTTTTCCATTATAGCTTATTATAAGATATTGAATATAGTTCCCTGTGCTATACAGTAAATCTCTGTTTATTTTACATATGGTAGTGTGCATTTGTTAATCCCATACTCCCAAAGTTGCGGCAAGTGGAGGCTACTCTTCGTTGTGGTGCACGGACTTCTCATTGCAGTGGCTTCTCTTGTTGTGGAGCACGGGCTCTACGCATGCAGGCTTCAGTAGTTGTGGATCGTGAGCTCTAGAGCGCAGGCTCAGTAGTTGTGGCGCACGGGCTTAGTTGCTCCGCAGCATGTGGGATCTTCCAGGACAAGGGCTCGAACCCGTGTCCCCTGAATTGGCAGACAGATTCTTAACCACTGTGCCACCAGGGAAGTTCTAATTTGCTGTAATTTAACAGCCTCCCATCATTGGACATTGATGGTTTCCATCTTGTGTACTGTACGTAGCATCACCATTTTTTTTTAAATTGAAGTCTAGTTGATTTACAATATTGTGTTAGTTTCAGGTGTACTAATCAGCAAAGTGATTTGGTTACACATATACATGTACATATCTATATTTCTTTTTTTTATTCTTTTCCATTATAGCTTATTATAAGATATTGAATATAGTTCCCTGTGCTATACAGTAAATCTCTGTTTATTTTACATATGGTAGTGTGCATTTGTTAATCCCATACTCCCAATTTATTCCTCTCCCCACTTCCCCCTTTGGTAACCATAAGTTTGTTTTCTATGTCTGTGAGTCTGTTTCTGTTTCATAAATACGTTCATTCATACTGTTTTTTAGATTCCACATATAAGTGACATCATATGATATTTGTCTTTCTCTGTCTGACTTATAAGTTGTATTGTTATTATTAATGAGGGGACTTTGGGTCATTTCTGAATGGTGTGGGGGTAAAGCCCAGCACTGTCATGTATTTACCTGGTCACTTTGGTGTTCATGAAGCACTGCTGTAAGGTGTCGGCCAACCTCTGGTGCACCAAGGAGTAGCGAATAAATGCTCTTCCCTTTCCCAGAGATGTTCGGAGCTGGAAAATGTAGATAAAATAGAAATGAAGAGCTGTTAGCCTAACTCCAAATACAGGCCTCATGGATGGCTGACAAAAGCAGAAACAAAACAGGGCAGAAAATGTCACCCAATCCTACCCTACACATAACCTTCACTTATGTCCCTCAAAGAACACAAAACATTTGAGAATGTCACCCCACAAAGGGAGGCCTAAAGTGGGTGGACGTCTTGCTGGCCTCCGTCTGAGAATAATCTGTAGACTCCAGCAAATGTGTCAAGGAAGATACAGTCACAAAAGGATCAAATATCTACTGTGGATTCTACCGGAATGTCATTCTTCCTCCTCTGCTCCATCAGAATCCCTGGGTTTAGAGTCAGAGATGAAACAGTCTGACTTAATTTGGAGTATTTAGAAAACAGGTTGGAGATAAATGAAGGGCTTCTCATACCAGAAGTATACTTGAAGAGGAAGAGATGGTCTCAAGTTTAGCTAATGCCTGGGCTTATTTTTGAAGTTTTGGGAGAAGAGATGCAGGGGAAGGGCCTAAGGGGCTTGGCTGGAGCCCATGTGGAAGGGGGAAGAGAGAGGAGGGCAAAAGGCAGAGGAGTGTTTGGGGACCTGTGACGGATGTATAACTGCCTCCTCTGTGTCCTCGTGGAACCACCACTAAAATCCACATATCTGTCAACGCTTTCCTGGTTGGATTTATTTTCAGCTATACCAACTCACTGCATTTAGTCAGAAGGTGCCCGGGGGGTGAGGGCAGGGGTGTTTCTAGGTGGCACAGTTACATTGAAGTAATGAAAAATGGGTGTGGTTCTGTTTCAGGAAGTCTGAGGTGGACGGAGGGTCCAGGTGCAGGCCTGTCTTCAAAACCTCTCCCCACAGTGCCAAAACATGGCTTCTAAAGAGGTTTCTGGAAGCTTGTTGTGATGGTGGTGGGGTATGCTGGTCACAGACTCTGGCCCTAGTTGCCAGGATGGACCATGGGCCATGTAGATCTGATCAAATTAGGATTCATGCCCCCAATGTTTCAGCCCCAGAAGCTCAAGATAAGTAGGCAGGAACTCAAATCTCTCAACCTACCACACGCACCTGTTCTGTCAGGTGCTGGCTCTGAGCAGGGTAAGCTAAGACCCATTCCCTCCTCACCTCTTCAAAGGTCAGAAATGTTTACTTGGTGGTTGGGGGAAGGGACGGTAGTGGTTTGACCAAAAGATGGTCCTAATCCTCCATCCTATTAAGAAGCCAGCCATGGTGCTGGAATGAGACAGGAAACATGAGGTATGACCTCAAGCACCAGCACATTCATGATGCTATAAACATCCCGGTACCCAGCACCTTTTAGCTCAGAGCTATATGCCTTCTCATTGCTGACTCGAGGCAATGATACCACAATATGAAGTAGGTTTAAAAAATAAGAAGGTGTGAAACCTCATAAGACATTTATGTAAGAGGCTGTAAGACATTTTTTCCATGTGAGTTTTGTGGGTTTGGGGTATAGCCAGGAGGTCTGGAAATGAAGGTGGGCAGCAGCCTGACGTGGCTTTATAAAAACCACCATGGCACGTCCGTGGGGAGTGTATCAAGACAGGTGCCTAGGGGAGAATCTTGATGACATCCCTATGTCCAAATGCTTTTCCACTGATAAATGAGGTGAGAACAAAGTGTTCAGTGGTGATAACCAGGAGACCCAGGCAGCCGAGAACAGCTGAGCAAGGCATCCTGAAGTGAAGTGTGTTGGTCATACAAATGCACACCCACACATAGGCCCTGCAGAATCTAAAAAGAACCCCACATAACAGCCCATGTCTGTAAGCTCCCAAGGGAAGGGCTTGTCTTTTTGTTTTTATTTATTTTTGGCTGTGATGGGTCTTGGTTGCTGTGCGCAGGCTTTCTCTAGTTGAGGAGAGCTGGGGCTGCTCTTCTTTGTGGTGCGTGGGCTTCTCATTGTGGTGGCTTCTCTTGTTGCGGAGCATGGGCTCTAGGCATGAGGGCTTCAGTAGTTGTGGCTCACAGGCTCAGCTGCTCCACGGCATGCGGGATCTTCTCAGACCAGGGCTCGAACCCATGTCCGCTGCAGTGGCAGGCGGATCCTTAACCACTGCACCACCAGGGATGTCCCGGGGCTTCTCCTTATTAATAAAATGGCCATTGTAACAGCATTTAGAACATTTAATTTTTTGAAGGCAAAGAGTTGAGGCTACATTTTAAATCAGGCTTATTAACTGAATTGATTATATATGTAAAAGGAGCTATTTTAAAAGGTCTTTTTAGGGACTTCCCTGGTGGTGCAGTGGTTAAGATTCCACCTGTCAATGCAGGGGAGACGGGTTCGAGCCCTGGTCCAGGAAGACCCCACATGCCGTGGAGCAAGTAAGCCCGTGCGCCACAACTACTGAGCCTGTGCTCTAGAGCCTGCCAGCCACAACTACTGAGCCCACGTGCCACAACTACTGAAGCCCACACGCCTAGAGCCCATGCTCTGCAACAAGAGAAGCCAACACAATGAGAAGCTCACGCACTGCAACGAAGAGTAGTCCCCGCTCGCCGCAAATAGAGAAAGCCCGCGCACAGCAAAGAAGACCCAACAGAGCCAAAAATAAAATAAATAAATTTATTATTTTCTTTAAAAAAGGTCTTTTTAAACATCCTTTGGGGAAGGGAACAGTAATAGTTCCCTTATACAGCAAATGAATATACTTCATAGCCTTGTTGGGTTTTTTTTGTTTTTGAACTTTTTGAGATCACGGGTCCACTTTCATTATCCACTTTCTTAATTTTTGTTAGCATCTAATCAGAACTCATTGCACTATACCGAGAAGCGATACAACACTTAATCATGCACCTGAGTGTCCCACCAGGCAAGATCTCACAGGACGTATCTGTGCTACCTGGACATTAAACCAACTCCTCTGAGCCAGGATCTTTCCTCATTTTCTCAGCTGTCAGAAGGTACAGCTGGTGGAAAATGCCCAACCCTCAGTGTCCACGTGTCTAACACTATCATTCACTATAAGGAGAAACCCACCTGGCTCCAGCTGGCACGGCCAGGGAGTTCTTCCCAGAGAACCTGACCCTGCGGCCTTTGCGGAAGGCTGGCCAAGGAGCATGTCTGCCGATTTCAAATGGACCTTAGACTTATTCATGAGATACTGGAAAGAAAGATGAAATATACAAACCCTTTAGGCCTCCTGCCTCAAATCTAGGGGATTACTTGCTCCTTAATGTGCAAAGTGCTTCACTCCCAGATGGACTAGGCTGGGGTGTGTGTGTGTGTGTGTGTGTGTGTGTGTGTGTGTGTGTGTGTGTGTGTGTGTGTGAGAGAGAGACAGAGAGACAGAGACAGAGACAGAGACAGAGAGACAGAGTATGCGTGTTGTTGATCTGGAGTTTTGTAAAACAGCAAAGCCATGGCATTCTGCTCTTGAGGGGCTCAGAACTTAATGTGGGAAGCTGCTTAGTTGTCTCTCAAGATCCCACATCACTCTCTTCATTTTAAATCCAAGTTTCCTGGGCAAATCATAGGGAAAGTAGCCTAGCAAACTCTAAGAATTTTACCTAAGAAACCGATTCTTTTAAAAAAGGTAAAGGTGTCCTAGGCTGTACACCTCTCGGGGGCACCATGAGCAGACCACAATGTGAGCAGCCCACCCTGTTAGGTTACATTTGGGTTGGGGTCTAATAAAGTCAGGACTGAGCCACTCCTCGGCTTGGTAAACGCTCGCCTAGGTGGCTTCCCGGAGCTCTCAGTGGGCACTGCATATACCTGGACTGGATTTCTTTACTTCCTTCCTACACGTAAACCCTCACTTCCTCACTTGGCTGTTTGCAGCAAAGGTCTCTGCGAGAGAGGTTTAAGGCAGGCAAGGGAAAGAGGTGAGGTCCCTGGCTGCTCTGCTTACCTCCGAAATAGACTTGACGAATCGGATCCCGTCATTGGCTCCTTTCACCTTGGCCAGGCAGGCACAGAAGTAATCCCAGTAGTCCTTCTTGTTGCCCAGGAGGGTGGCCTTCTCTTTCTGATCAAACTGGGCAGGGAAAGGAGAGTGAGGAGGTCCAAACCCACTGCTATTTATCCCGCCATTTAAACGATGAATAATGACAGCTTCTTAGTTGCCTGGCACTGGGCAAGGCCCTTGAATGGCATTATTTTTATTTACTGGTGAATGAGGGGGTTTTCGCCCTCAATTTACAGGTGAGGAAACTGAGGCTAGGAGAGGTTAAGTAACTAGCTCAAGGTCATACAACTAGTGAGGTTCAGGAATAACAGGCGCCCAAAGGGACCTCTGTGCATAGAGTTGGGTGGAAGACACCAAAGGTGCTATTAAGACATGGTAAAGAAACTCAAATGAAAAGTTTTAAGGGTAACATGAAGAGTGTTAACGATGTCTTGACATAGGGAAATGTGTTAGTGACATTTTATCCGTTACTCAACTCAAGTTTCAATACTGTTTTAATATACATAGAATAAATCCAAATAAATGTCAGCCATGAGCCATTTCAAATCCAAAACCAAAATGGGCTGAAAAAAAAAAAAGCGCCCTATTAATACTTTCATAATGTAAAACAAGAGAACCGGTTGAAAAGGCATGTGACCAAAAAAGAGGGGATATATGTATACATACAGCTGATTCACTTTGCTGTACAGAAGAAACTAACACAACATTGTAAAGTAACTCTACTCTAATAAAAATTAAAGAAAAAAAAAGGCACATGAAAGGCGAGCCTTCAATACACTGAGACACCTCCTCCAGCGGGCTCTCATCCTATACACGTTGGTGGGAGGTGACATTGCAGACTTATGGTGTTCAAAATGATAGAGGATATCTTCCTATAATGTAATGTTCTATAGCATTTTTTTTTGATTATAAAAGATTTGCATACATTGTTAGGACAACTGGATAAAACAAAAAAAAAAGAAAAGAAAAAATTATAACACCTACACCATCACCCTAAGATAACTTCTGTTATCATACTGGTCCATTTCCTTCCTGCCTATTGTAGTTGCCTGTATTATTCCACATCTGCAGAG
Source organism: Neophocaena asiaeorientalis asiaeorientalis (assembly GCF_003031525.2). Taxonomy (NCBI): domain Eukaryota; kingdom Metazoa; phylum Chordata; class Mammalia; order Artiodactyla; family Phocoenidae; genus Neophocaena; species Neophocaena asiaeorientalis. Next base: position 180,570 of record NW_020173766.1, read on the forward strand.
TTCTCTAGATCTGTGCTTCTTGAACCAAGCAGATATAAGCATTACACTGTAAACATGTTAAAAGAAAACTTCCTGAGCTGACCTCAGAGATCCTGATTCAGCATGTCAAGGTGGGAACCAAGAATGCACTTCTAACCGGTCCCCAGGTGATGCCGATGCTGCTGGGCTATGGACTACACTTAGAGGAGCGAGGCTCTAAAACAGGGGCCTCTGGATAATCTTCAGAGGGTCCGCACACTCCTAGAAAATGTGTGATTGCGTGTGTATGCATGTGTTTGGGGAAAGATTCCATAGCTTTCACCGGACTGCCAAAGGGGTACGTGACTCCCCCAAAGTTAAGATCCCTGCTATACAGAGAGACCTTGTGACCTGCATTAAGATGACCTAAATCTCTGAAGAATGTTCTCGATTCCCAAAACCATCCTGAGGGGCAACATTCTGATTCCCCAGAGGATCACCTTGGAGGCTGGGGACGGCTCTGACCTTCAGTCTAACCAGGAGGGCTCAACGGCTGCACTGAGCTTTCAGAGCTGAGTCCTGAATGTTGATGAAGAAGCCAAGAGGGAGACAAGAGACAATAGAGCAGAAATCAACACATGACAGGAGTCACTTACTTGAAGGAGATACTCAAGTTTATATGAAAACTTATGCAAGCTGGTGCTGTCATCTGTGACGGGTTCCCCTGCTTCCTTAAATTCTCTGCTTAGTTCTGTCACAGCATCTTTAAGACAACAAACAGGAGCATGTCACCAGATGGAGACTGGCCTCAGAGAGAGCAGCAGGATGGCCCCAGGGAGCAGCAGGCCTGAGTGGCCCATGACGGCAAAGCACCATGCACACGTGGAGCACTACATAAACATCCATGGGCGGGAACTCCAAGTCAGAAGGCGCTAGGATGTCCTGAGACCCAAAGGTACTTCACAACAGCTCACTGACTGGGCACATTTCTTGGTCATCCCTGTAGGCCCACCATGTAGGCCTTATCATTTGCGAGTAGTATTTCGTCAAAAATGTCTGCTGTGTGGATAAATCATACAGCAGTCCCCTAATACTGACTTCCTGAGAGCTTTATCCTCTACTCCAGCCATGTTTCTTGTCCTTCACTGTAACCCCACTGCTCGGTACAGTTAAGTCCAGGTTTCCACAGGACCCAGAATATGCAGAGGTCATGACGACAATGCCAAGAATGACACCACCACCTGCTTCTGTTAACTGAGTCCTGGCTAGGCACCAGGCCTCTGCATGTTTTTCTCATTCAATAGAGCATTGTGAGGCAGGAATTGCTTTATTTCAACAAATCTAAGATGCAACTGATTTTAAGATGATCCCAAATCCAGAGCTGTTAAAATGTGAAAAAAACGTAAATGCACGGTAGAATTGATGAAGGCTGGCATTATCATCCCCACTTTACAGACGAGGAACTCACGGAGAGGTCAGAGCCAAAGATCACGGGTGGCAAACAGCGGAGCTGAAATGAGAACGCTGGTTTTCTCAGGGGCTCTCTGACCCCAGAGCTCACCTCTTAACTTCTAAGACGATTTACCTCCCAGTGTAGAAAAAGAGGAAAAACCCCTTTGACTCTCACTCACAGCCCTGCCGTGGGACAGAGGGACTGTCAGAAGTTGCATTTGGTTTAGACACTGAGAAAAATGTCCCCAGCCGAGATGGCTGGGACATGCTGCACAAAGCTACCTCCTCTGACAATTCTTGAAAGAAAAGGAACCCCTAGCCACTGCTCTCAAACACCACGGTTAGAAAGCAGACCTGCCAGGACTGAAGCTGAGCCTGAGCTGCTAAAAGTTAATCAACACTGACCCCTCAAGCAAAGGTCAGCAAATGGCAAAGACGTGTTCTTGGGACTGAGTCTCACAACAAGTGACTGTGGTCTGGTGTGTCCTACTAGAAGTGTCTGCTGTGGCGGCACTGACAGCAGGCAGCCAGGGACCAGGAAAGACACACAGCCTTCCTCCCCCACCCTCAGGCTGGGGTAAAGCTCATAACCTGACCTGGGAACTCCTGAAATTTTGAAAGAAGGAGCCTTGGATGTGGAATATGAAATTTCCAGCTCTAATCTCTGATAATTACCAACAGATGAAAAGAAAGGGTCTTGAGAAAGTGTGGTGCCTTTTAAAAATTCCCACCAAAGTGCTCTGAGGGCTGGGTACAGGACATTGAGATGGCCTTGGGATGTGGGGCATGACAGACGAGGATAGCACATGGGGTGGGAAAGGGCAACTGAACAAATTCTGATGCCTGTCCTCCTCCCTGGATCAGGAGCTCTGCCATGGGCTCCTCTCTTCCCTCCAATAAGGACCTCTGGGTCCCAGAGTCATCCTTGAGAACCAGAGACTAAAACAGAGAGAAGATGGCTTACTTTGTGGAGAAACCTCTGAAGACCAGGGGCAAACTCAGATTTGCAGGGGCTGTCATTTTACTTTCTGTGTGTATGTGTGTGCATGTGTGTGTGTGTATATAGATTTAAAAAGAAAAAAGCCATCTCCCACATTTTAGCTGGATGTAGACTGGTGTGGTTAAGAGCACAGACCCTGGCACCAGGTGTGTGTGCAAACCCAGGCTCTGCCTGACTGGATGTGTGACCGTAGGCAAGTCACTTAACCTCTCTGTGCCTGTTTCCACATCTGCAAAATGGGAATAATAATGGTCCCTGCCTCACAGGACCAAACATGAGGACTCAATGAGCTATTATTATCTGTGAGACTCGTGCCTGGCACACATGAAATGCCATGAAGGCCCAAAACACTACATAAACAGGAGATACGCCTGAGAAAGTGATTTTTATCTCATCGATATTTGCCTTCACAATGAAGACTGTTGTGGCCTCCACTAGCCTGGGTATGAGAGACTGCAGTCGGTTATCACTGGGTCTGGTGAGTTAGGAACCTGCGCCTTGAGTCTGTCAGGAGAGTGTCACTGGGGTCCCCATGTCACGGAGGAAGGAGTCAGCTTCAGACTGCGTTGTAGCAAATGTGCTGGTGCTCCAGAGAGGCTTACAAGACCTGCCCTGGTGATCCATGAGGGACGGAAAACTTGCCAAAATTCTCCCCTTGGGACGTCACCTGAAAGGGTGAACCTGGGCCCTGGACTCCACAGCCAGTACAGCACACAGCGGGTTCCTCCCAAGCCTGCTCTCTGCACGCGCACCCCCACCTGCCTTGCCTTTGTCCAGTGAGCCAAGGCCCACAAGTTACTCTCACTGGGCAACGTTGAACTCAGGGAAGTCTGGGAGGCAGCAGGCCCAGAACTGGAGTGAGTCCCACCCGGAACCAGGTGGAAGAGCAAAACAAGCAAGATGGGTGTCTCGTCTTCCTGCTTAGAAGGAGGCAGAATATCTCTGCAAATGAGCCAATTCCGCCGTCTCCCAGAGACTCACAATTCAAAGACTTAACGGGTGGTTTGAAAACACAAACACACACACACAGAAATCAGACCCAGACCCAGAAAGAGGTATTTGATTTTGTTTACAAAGTGCCTTTACAGTGCCTGAGAGGAGGGCCAGGCAAGGTCTCCCAGCCTTAACAGGGCGGACATCTGAGCCCCAAATATTTCAATATGATGTGTCCCGAGGGCTCTGATTACTCTCGGTGTAAACACAGATCACAGGGCTAATTTCAGCTGGCAACAGCAAAAGCACAGTCACAGCTCTCTCAACACCAAGCCCGGTGTGCCCTGCAGCCAAGCCGTACCTTGCAAATCGTGGATGATTCTCTGCAGCTGGCTCTCCACGCTGGTGGACGCCATGGTAACCGTGACCGTCAGGGGCCGCCTTTCCCGGCTGTGGGCCTCCTGCCTGGGGCTGCTCAGCAGTGGTCAGACTCCGAGGTGGCACCTGCACAGGAAGGAGGCCGTGGAAGAGGCGGTCACAGACACAATTTAAAGACAGTAGTAGAGGCACACTGCTCTGGGCACAAACTCGCCCCATCTGGGCATCTTCCCTCAATGGGAAGGGCTTGACCTTTCTGTGTGGGCCTCGCTCTGTGGGCATTCTCTGATACACTTATGTTCAGACACAGGGACCTGGTTGGGAGCTTCAAAAGAAACAAGATCAACTAAATAGCATGACCTATTCTTTCTGAGCTCCCCTCCTAGTCTGCCCTTAGGCAGGCCTGCCGCACTTTCCACCTTTAAAAACGCTTCCCAGTGGCTCCCCCCATCCCCCTACACCAAGGCCAGAACTAGTCCAACCCCGCTCACTGACCTGCTAAGCCTAAGGTGCCACCACACCAAATCTGCCGTCTCCTCCAGGTCGGGCCCTCTCCCCTCCCCAGGCAGCGGTGGAGGCCTGAGGCTGAGGACACATACCCTAAGGGCTTCCGGACCAAGGAGAGCCTGGCTTGCCTCTCAGGGAGGTCTGCAGCCTCCAGCCACCAGAGTCCTGCTCAGCTTGGGAGGGCAGACACCAGGGGCCGTCAGGGGCCTGCGCAGCCCTCAGGACCAGTCAAGGGCAGTCTCTATTTTAAGCTCAGTTACAGTTCTCTCACGGCTGGTGAGTCCCAAGTTACCATCGCTACTTGGGCAGCTGCTGAAGTGATTTAAGGACACAGGGGTGGCTGGAGACCAACAAAGAGGAGGAGATACGAGCAGCATCGGAAGGAGGTCTGGACACGCACTTGGACACCACCATATTCTCCTTTCAGAACCTCTGACCCTTTCCTTAGATGTCCGCTGCAAAGGCGTAACATTTGCTGGCAAAAGCAGTTGGCAAGACTAGAGGTGGCCTTAGTAGCCACCCCTAGACGAGGGCCTGCTGCGCACTGGGCCTGTTAGGTGCTTTACACACTCACTCATTTTAATTCTCAGCAGCACCCTGGGAGACAGATAGCGTACAAGGGAGAAACTGGCATACAGAGAAGCTGTGTAACTTGTCTAAGGCCCCGGGCCAGTAGGGAGGGGAATCGTGATGTGAACTCTGGTCAGTCTGAATTCAACCCCTTTGGCTCTACAACGGAGCCACTGTCACCACAGCAAATGTCAACCACTTCCACTGGCTTCTAGGAACTGCCCTGAACTCCAGCGCCTCTCAAATGTGCCACCGCCTTGAGTGTTTCAAACATGAACTGGTCCTCACTCTCCCACCACGCTCTTCGCCTTACTGCTCTAGGAGACAAGGCAAGAAGATCCAGGGGGAGAAATGGTCGCCAACCTCAAGTTCCTCCAAATATTTACACAAGCATTCCAGGTCAGCCTGAGGCCTGGGGAGGGCCTGTCATGGCGCAGATATGCCAAGGCCTGTTTTTAACTCACAAGCCAGTGCATCTGTGAGTCAGTGAAAACAAGGCCCAAAGAGGGCTTCTCCAGCCTAGGAGGAACTAGACAGGTACATACCTGTACCACGCTCCCAGTAATTTGTGACGTGGAGCGCCAGAGAGTCAGGGCATCCACAAAGACTCCGCCCAAGCCCCTAGCAAGCGCTGGCACCTGCCATCACAGACACCAAACCGAGGGTGGGTGTGATTTACCAGAAGCCAGCCTGCCCATCCCTGGGCGGCTCTCTAGGTCAGCTGCTGAACACAGAGCCTGAGCAGGGACCAGCCAGGGCCCTAGACAGCAGGAGCCCAGGATGGGCCAGACTTCTGCAGGGGCTCTGCTGCCTGGGCAGACACTTGGCTCCTCCCCCAGTGAGGAGGAGAGGACCAAGGATCATCACTGTCAATGCACAGCTGTCCCGGCACCACACTGTCAAGTGCAGCCTGGGGATACTGGGGCAACAAGGCACCATCCAGCCCTGGAGGAGCTCGACTGTGCATCAAGAAGACAGACAGAAAAGCATCCAGATATGCGGATATGGCAGAAGAGGTCCATGCAGAGACATGAATAAAAAGTTACGGGTATTCAGCAAAGAGAGGGAATGAACCAGGGATACACACGACAAATGATATTTGCCTAGTGAAAGAAGCCAGACTGAAAAGCTACCTACTTTATGATTCCATCTGCATCCTGTTCTTACAAAGGCAAAACACCAGGGGGGAAATCAGATCCATGTGTGCCAGGAGCTGAGCGGGAAGCGAGGGTTTGACTACAAGAGAGTATGCAGAAATTTTGGTGGGCAACTCTACTCTGTGTCGTGATTATGGTGTTGGTTACATGACTGTATATATTTGATGAACATATATTTGTCAGAACTCACATGCTGTACATCTTATCTCAGCAAACAAAAGAGCAGCACCGGTATGAATTTAGCAAGATGCAATGGGACCCGAGGAAGGGAACTTTCATTCTGCTGGGGGAAGGGAGAGGATGGTGGACACTCTCAGCAATGGCAACTGAGTTGGGTGATGAACAGGAGGTCATTGAAGAGACCTGAGGAGGAAAGGGCGCCAGGGTGGAGGGTACAGCAGGTGTAGAGGCTGTTTCTCTACCTGCACTCCCCTTAGTTGCCTATGGTCACCAGAGAGCTTTGTACCTTCGGGAAGAAATAATCTTGTAAGAAGATAACCTATACCCCATGAGTCCACTGGTTCTCTGTGTATACTTACTTAAAACTGGGCTGAGACTCGCAAATGACAGAGAGGGCGGAGCCTGGAAAGGAAGCACTAACGACAACAGATTCTCAGTCATCCAGGCTCTGGCTGGGACAACGCATGAACTATACGACCAGCTGGATTTCCTAGAAACCAGCCCTCTTTGGAGCCTGGCACAAGGGCAATAGTATCTGCAAACCAAACTGGCACCTTGGAACGACGAGCCTGAACAGATAGAAACATGCTCCTTCAAGACTTCTTGGCACTTTGGTGAAGCTGCAAGTGTCAGCCCGAGCCCAGGAGGCCTTCTCCGCCTGAGCCTCGGACTGCCTCCCTCCGCTGAGGCCAAGTCCCCAGGTCACAGGTGAGCTGTGCCCAACCACTGATTACACAAGTTGATTTTCCAAAGACCCTCTGCCTCACCACCAAGATAATGAGCCCTGAGAAACCGCTGCTGGGCCTGTAGGTCACAGTGACTACACAGTGACCCACCACGGCTGTGGGTCACCACCTCACAGGTTTTCAGGAAGCAAATGGTCACCACAGGAATGCTATTTTCATGGACTTGAAAGAATGACTCTTCGCATTCTGGCCTCCCTTTTCCTGGGCCTGAGGTTATTATTAAACTTCAAAAGACACAGAATGGGGCACAGTCTCTCTCCACTCCTTGGTCAACTTCCTTGTGTCTCTAGATAAGCTTGCCCTTTGGTTTAGGGATGAGATATTTTTTACTCACAACACTTCTGACACCAAATGTGTGGCTTTTTCCCCCACACCGATATCCAGTTGACACTAATGGGTGTCCTGCAATTCAATTCAATTCTTTTTCTTTTTGGCCATGCCGCAGGGCTTGCGGGATCTTAGTTCCCCGACCAGGGATTGAACCCGTGCCCTCGGCAGTGAAAGCGCAGAGCCTTAACCATTGGACCACCAGGGAAGTCCCTCAATTCAATTCTAACTCTAACTACCTGAAGCCAGTGCAGACCCCATAGGTTAAAGGCTCAGTCCACAAGACTGCCCTGGCTTCAGACACCAGTCACAGGTCCCAGTACCTGTCACCACCTGTACTTCTGACCAACCAGCTATAAACTAGGGTTCCCAAAATCCCCATCTCAGGTTCTATAATTTGCTAGAACGGCTCACAAAACTTGGGGAAACATTTTACTATAACCTGTTTATTTTAAAGGACACAATTCCGCAACAGTGAAATGGAAGAGATGCAAGACAAGGGGGGTGGGGTGGGAGCTTCCATACCCTCAGGGCTCTGCGCCCTCCAGCACTTCAATGTGTTCACCAGCACAGTGTTTCTCAGAATCCTGACATTTGAGGTTTTTATGGAGGTTCCATTACACAGGCATGACTGATTAAATTACTGGCCACTGGCCATTTACTCCACCTTCAGCCCCTCTCCACTCCCCAGAGGGGTCTAAGGGTGGGGCTGAAAGTCCTCTGGCAACCAGCCCTCAGGCAGAAGCTATCTATCCAGGGGCCCATGAAGAGTCATCTTATTAGCATATGGTTATGCTTATGGTTGAAAGGGTTTTGCTATGAATAACAAAAGACACTCCTATTACTCAGGAAATTCCAAGAGTTTTGGAAGCTCTGTGCCAGGAACCAGGGTAAGAGACCAAATATATATTTCCTATTATATTACGGGAATCACAGACCTCTGGCATGGACCAGTGCGATCCTGACCTCTACAACCCATTGGCAAACTGCTCTCCTAACTCAGGAGACACTCAGAGATTGCTTCTATCCACACCGCCATGGGCTCCAGGACTCCAGCGCCTTGCAAGGCCCCCAAAGTGCAAATCACCTCCATCAACCCAGGGTCCTTGTTGCATGACATTGTGAACACCTCCATCACTGTCTCTAGCAAGCTCTTTCAAATACCAGAGAAATTCATTTTATAAAATTTGGGGGAACACTGGATTCTCTTGCCAACAACTCAAAATTATGTTTAACCTTATCCAGAATGTCTGAAAACATCCAATCTTCTGGTAAAGAGGAAAAGGGACTAAACGCGTTTTTAAAAATTCTTATTTATTACCTGGTACTGTTACCTGGGCTCCTCGTCACAGCCTATGTATTATTTCAGAGGTAAAGGATCTTCCCTGACCTCCAAATTCCTCCCATACCTGCCTAGATGTGCCTTAAACAACAGAGACGGCAGTTCAGTCCCAAATTAAGATACAAAGACGCTGACTCATGTAAACTTCTTTACACTATGGTACAAATGAGTAATACTCATGATGTTGTCCCCAAACTGGGTCTGGCAGGAGAAACACAGTGCCAGCTGAAATTGGCACTTGCCATCTGCCTCTACAAGGATTAAGCCACTGCAGTCACTGACCTTCAAGACATCCTGAAAGGAGTTCAGGGTGGAGATCAGGAATGAGGCACTCTGTGCTCTGGGAAAAACTGGCAGAACAAGCCTTCCGATAGATAGTTCGATATTTTCAGGAGAAGATTTTACGAGCCTAAATTCTTCCATCTTCTCATATACAGAAAAGCACTCAAATCATTAACAGTGACATCTGCTCCTTGTGACTAGCAGCAAGCCTTGCCAAAATGTGTGATTGACTGCACGTACCCCCTTCACTAAAATCATCTATGATACTGACCTTCCCTCCCTTTACAAAACTTAACCCACGGCTCTCATGTTGTGTATTTTTTTTTCAGTTGACAACAGCATCTGAGTAGCCACATAAGGAAAGAAGGATCAGAAGGGGAGAAGGAGGTCTGGGGCATAGAAGACAACCCTGCCCTGCCTGCCAAATTTGCCATACTTGCTCCCAACACAATAGCTGAGACATGACCCAGAGAGGGCACCATACAGTCGGCTCCTCCCCGACTCCTGAACAAGCTGGGGCATACAAGTTGTCAATTACACCCTGACTGGGAAAGAATGTTAACAAGGACAGTTCAGACCAGTCAAAAGCAGAAAGCCTTTCCGAAGAGTCCATTGCCTTGGCCTGGTTCAGCACACCCAACAGCAACTATCTCGTTACCACCTATGGAAAGGGGGCACTTGGCTGGTACCTGCAGCTTTGAAGGCCTGGAGGTCCTGGGGCTCCGTGCTGAAACGGTCAGTGGTCAGGCAGACTGCCCTCACCAGAGCTTCTAGATGGTGCCCAGGAGAGTGCTCAAGAGTTTATCAGAGGCCAGCTCGGAGGCCAAGATTTCAGCACACGTGAACAAAGGCTCATTAGGCGAACCAATTATAATTAAAGACCTATAATTAAAGGGCTGACCAACTGCAGGCCTGGGTCATCTCGCCCAAACCACTCCTTGCTTGTAATCTTCTCTTTCTTAAAGGGAATGAAGACTTGAAACTTTGCCATCACTTCTTGAAACTTCTCTTGGCCCCCTCCCTCCCACCACCAATTCCAGGTCTCTTGGTCACTCCCCCTGGAACATACACAAAACTGGCCCTGATTCCAGTCTGCTGACCCAGGAGAGCAGGGTCAAGAGGGACTTGTGGTTGTGCGGTGTTGCTTCTGGGCTTGGAGAAAGCTATCTTTTTTACGAAGGTGGGCAGTTGCTCAGGAAGGAGCCATATATCCACATTTGGGGGTGCAGGGCGGAGGTCTTCTCACTGGAAAGCCCAGAGAAAACATCCAGGAAGCAATGGGCAAGGAAAGTGTCTTCTCTTCTCTCAATCACAGCTGAGTCCTGCCAAGCTGGACCCTATTCAGAATGCAGAATCAGATTCATCTTGTGAAATTTCCATTCCCTATCATGTAACAAATAATGCGATAAAGATTATGCCATGATTGGGTGAGACCCATGGTACATTTAGTTCAAAGTATTGACCTCTTCCTACTGTGTATGTGTGTGTGTGTCTGTGTGTGTGTGTGTTTTCAGATATAGTGTAGAGAGGTTACCCTTTACCTTCCTCCACGGAGGAGGTGTGCAAGGAGAAGAACAGACATTCTCGGTGGTTAACTTTGGCTGAGGCTTCTAGGCCCCGCTCCTGACCCAGGCTGTAGATGCCCTGGAAAAAGCACCTGGGGCTACAGTTCCTTCCAGCTCCACATTAAGCCACCACCTCTGGTTCAGTTGCCAGCCCACCCTGGACCTCTTACAGGGATCCTCCCCTTGGCCTAGCCCTCTGCAGACTAATGGCTTGCTTGGAATGCTTTTTCCCTTCAGGATTTTCTTCTGGATTCCAAGGGCTCCCCTAACTCGGTTTTCTGCCCCAGGCCAAGGGTGTAGTACCCCAGGCTCCTGAGATGGTTAGTCGGACCTGCCCTTGGGCTCTGAAACCAGCCACACTGCCACAGGACTATACCCAGACCACAGACTCTCCTTAAGTCTGTCCTCCGAAACACACCGACACGCACATCCTCATCCCTGCAAAGAGGATCTGACCCAACTAGAAACAGGCACCTGGTTTCTTTCAAATGCCACAGAGAACAGCAAGGACCACTGGCGGCCACTAAAACCACCAGGCTGACTGGCTCCAAAGTGAGGAAGAGGGAGAAACACCTCCTGCCCAAATCAGCACAGTTCTGTCATCCTCATCTTGTAAAAGCCAGGGAGCCCATGCACTCTGAGGCCGAAGCTCTTATGGGGACAGTACAGTAACACATTTAAAAACAGCATGATAAACAGAGACCCATGGAAACAGTTCAAAACCCACCCTACTGATTGATTTAGGTGTTCAAACAGAGGCTATTAAACCAAGCAAAAGCTTTAAAAAAAATCTGGCATTGAGATCACAAATAGGAAATATTGTTTATCTTTTGAGCAACACAATGACATCCATCCACTAGGTGAACAGATGTTCACAAGGCCAAACTCGAATCATCTCTGCTCACAGACGGCCTCTGGTTAACGAATCTTACCTGCTCTGCTGCCTGGGCTGGCTAGTGAATGTGGCTCCAGACTTTGAGTTCCTATCAGTGATTTTCACCATGACACCACAGCTAGACAATATGCTTCCTCTGCCTCAGGTTTAAAGACACTTTGGTTTTGAGTCACCAAAGCTGTCCTTGGAATCACCAGAAAATGCAGGTTACCCATTAGCCAAGCCGCTCCCCTAAAGGGAAGACGGGGACTGCCATTCTTGAGTGCCTATTGTATGTTCTAGAGGCAGCAGCCCACAGTCTCAGTGACCAACATGGGACAAAGTTACCAACTGCTCTGATCTTGTGCTGTTTTGGGTGGTTCCTCTTGTCACAAACATCTGTGGGGGCCATTCCATCCCAGAAGGACCAGGTTAAAAGCATGGCTCCTGAACCCATGCTGGTGTCCCAAAACCAGTCACAAGGAGCAAAGACCATCCAAAGAGTAGCTAGAGGATCGACTCTAAAGCAACACAAAAATAACTGGAGTAAAATATTAACTGTAGAATCTAACAGGTGGGTATATGTTCTCTATACAATTCTTTCAATGATTCTGTATGTTTGTTTTCCCAAATTAAAAACTAAATGAAGCATTACGCAAAGAACACTTTTAACAGAAACAGAAAATCTTTTTCCTAAAGCCTTTTCACATTCTTTTAATCAAAGAAGGCCCCGTCCCATCACTGAGACAATTAACTCTGATTTCCAGGGTGATTAATAATAATGGCTCATAACTGGTACAGGGCATTCAATAATTTCTGAACAGTAGCTCTCAAGGGAGGGAGGGTCAAGTGGAACCTACTCAACATGGGCCCACTTCAGAGGGGTGGGAGCCACTGAAAGCAGAACCTCAGCGTGACAGCTCTTCCGCAGCTACAATACCCAGCAGCCCGCATTAGGCAGATGGCAGGGGAGTTAAGCTTGCTACAGAGCACAAGGCTGGAAGTGGCAGGAGAGCAGTGAGCAGATTAACGCCTGATCCTCTGCCCTCAAAGAGCCCCTGACCCATTTCTCTGTTGGGAAAGGAAACTGCTGTGGTAAGACAGGCAGAGGGGCAGAGAGGCTGTGGCCAACACCGGTAGTTTCAAAGAGTGCTCTATTTTTTTAGAGTGACAAGAGGCATCAGATGACACAAGTGCACTATCTGGGAGCCACGTGGTTAAGGTGTCAACCACACACGCTTTTCTGAGGAAAAGTAAAATTCAGCCCTCCCCTTACACCCTCCGGCCTAGGTTCTTCATATCACGGACCCTAGCCGAAGTCCGGTGCAGCCACACCACAATCCAAAAATCCACAGGTGTTTCAGGAACAATCACCTGGGGGCTATCTCGAAACCCTGCACCAGATCACAAGAGACAGTGGGTAAAGAGAATGGGCCATGGCCTGCGGATGGCCCAGGATGAACAAACCGTCCCCTTACGAGAGGGGAGAGACCCGGGCAAAGTTAAGTCTTGGGGTTTTGCAAAGTTAAGGTCTGGGCTGTCCCGGCCCAGCTGAGCCAGGAAATACGCCTCTTCGGGTTATCGGCTTCTTGGACAATGCAAGCAGAAACTCGGGGACCTGTCCCTCCTGTGCTTAAAGACTCCAAGACTTGTTGTGAGACCACACATGTGGGATCCTTGGCCGTCGGGTGTTTTGGAACTGGTGTTTGGGCGGAGGGGGGAGGGGGGCTGTCTGTCTTTCTAACTGATTACCAGAGGCAGCCTGGGTTCCAGGGTCAGATTCACCGGCCCTAGGTGCTTCCTAGGCCCGCTGGGCAAGGGCAAGGGCATTGGGCAAGGGCTCCGGCGGAGTCTGTGGGACACCCGGCATAAGGGCGGAGGCGGTAAGGGCAACAGGTGACAAGCCGCGCCTGGAGGGAAGTTCTCCGCTCCGGAGACGACAGCAACTAGAGGTGCCCCATGAGTCCGGACGGCCACCCGCAGCACTTACGCGCTCGTGGGTCCACGGCGGGACAGAACCGAAACTTTCTGCTGCCAAGCGGAAGAGTACGAGAGCGCGGCGTAGGCGGCCATGATACGCAGACCCCCTCCGCAGACTGGCGCAGACTACAACTTCCAGCATGCTCCACAGGGCCTCTGTCTACAACTCCCATCGGACCCCACGGACAGAGTGCGGACTACAACTCCCGGCATGCTCCGCAGAGCTGATGCTCACAACGCCCACTGGTTCCATGGCGGCAGCCGGCTCTATATTAACCCTTGCAATCCCTGGGAGCACGTGTGTCCACAAATCGTATGTCTGGGATCCTGAAAGCAGTGCTGTCCACGTGTGGCTTTTGAGAACTTGAAATGTGACTAGTTTGAGTTGAATTGTACATGTGCTGTAAGTGCAAAATACACCTGAGTTCCAAAAGAATGTAAAATAGCTCATTAACATTTTTATATTGATTCCATGTTGAAATAATAATGTTTTAATATATCGGGCTAAATAAAAAGCATTATATATTGCTGGGCCTAATGGTCTATCTTTTCATCCCCCTTGCTGCTTAACACAGGGACCTGCTTAAAATCACTGCTCAAAAACTATGTGTTAATGAATGAACTATCATCACTCCTAACTTCTCCCTACTCTCTGCCCAATTTCTATTTATAAGTTACATTTTCCATTTATACGTTGTGAAGCACTCTGAGGCTGCACTCAATAGAACAAAATGCACTCATTAGTAATGAATGGTCACAAGAGAGGAGAGGAACAGTACCTGGAAATCTTTCCCCACACAGGAATGACCAGAGGCTGGCCAACTTGAGAGTGGAGCTTTGTGGTCTCACTCCCCTCAACGTGGCCCTCCCATAGCCTTTGCACAGGGCCCGGAACAGGCCCTCTACAAAAGTGGCCAGGGACCTGCTGGAGGTCTACATACATATCCCTCCCTCACCTCCACCCTCGTCTCTAATCCCTGCAACCATCCAATTCCACGTGCCATCTGTTGCCCATGTCTTCTCTCTAACTGTGGGTGATGCTCAAAGCTGGTTTTCTTTTTTCTTTTAGTAAGTTTTTTTTTAATTAATTTATTTATCTGGTTGTGCCAGATCCTAGTTGCGGCGGGTGGGCTCCTTAGTTGCGGCTCAAGGGCTCCTTAGTTGCAGCATGTAAACTCTTAGTTGCGGCATGCATGTGGGATCCACTTCCCTGGCCAGGGATCGAAGCCGGTCCCCCTGCTCTGGGAGCGTAGAATCTTAACCAGTGTGCCACCAGGGAAGTTCCCAAGGCTGATTTTCTGAAATGATAAAAGTCAAGGAGCCAGGCCACCCTTGTCATCCTTTGGTCCTTCTAGCCACACTCTTTTGTGGAGGGGATAGGGGTGTGGGATGCGGGGGGATTGCAACAACCCTACACCTAAAATCTGGGCTGACCCCAAGGTGGAGACGGGAGCTCTGTACTCGGAATAACTTGGTGAGGATTTAGGATAACTTTCTTTCCCTTACCAAAATCCCCTGCAAACCTGCCAAATATTTCCTACCAAGTTTTCAGGATGCCTGAAATTCCCAGCAGGAAGTGGTATCATTCCTTCTGGCTGGAGGGTTGATCTTTGGAAGGTACTTGTTCAGGCACCATGGGTCATGAGACAGAAAAAACCTTGGACTTGAAGGCAGAAAACATAGGTGCCAGACCACGGGAGAGATAGGGACAGAAAGCTGAGGCTAGGAGCTCTCAAGACAGACTTGGCCTCCTGGACAATTTCACCTAAGGCCTGAATGGAGCCAATTTCCTACCATCCTGACCCACACAGGGCTTGTTTGACACTTTATCTCCAGTCCTCCTTCTGTATCACTCCTTTCACCCAAGATCTTAACCCAGATCCTTCATAAGCAGAGAACTTTTGAGAATCCTAAATAATGATCTTGGGTAGAAATGAGGGGAACATAACCAGTCTGAGGTAAGTCAGTACATGCTAATCTTTTATTTGCATATATGATACAGTGATGCTTTCTGTCTTTATTAGATGATTTTAAGAATAATTCTTATTTGTCCCGTCACAGGCAGGTTTCATAAATGAAAGCTGCGAGTTCAACAAACCAGGCACTGTCCGGGCTGGTGGGCCCAAGAGAAGAGTTCATGGGAAGCCCATTGGGGTGGTGCCTCGTGTTGACCGGAAGACATAAGCAAGTGTGAGAAGAAGAAACAGAAGTAGAAAAGAGTCAAAAAGATGGTCTCCTATCCACTTACTCAACCAACCACAAACATCGCTGGGCACTGAGGGAGGTTCTAGACATGCAACATGGGGTTTGTGCCCTCAAGGAACTTCCACTCTGGCTTCGGTCATCTGAGGTCTGGGGCTGCCCCAGGCTTGCAGGCATGTTCCTATTGAGAGATCAGCAAGGTTTCTCTCTTGCTGATTTTGTCTGAGAGTGTGGAGGTGGAAATGCTGTGAAGAGGATCTTCCCTCAGAGCTGCTGTGGATTTTTTATGCTCCTGGAGTGGTAGGAGGTCTGCAGCACTCGGTCCAGGGCACCATTTTTTGACTGGAGTAGGAGGGATAGGCCCACAATGGTCCAGTTGAGGTTGAGCAGTGGTTTCAGTGGGTGGGGGGAGGGGAAAGCAGGAGGTGGTGGTCCATGAAGAGTGTGGTCAACAAATGTGGGGTGTGGTCACTGGGGTGCAGCTTGTGGGTTGCTTCCTTCAGCAGTCCTGCCCAGGTTCCCTTTCTGGTAGGATGGATGCCCCTCCATCTTCCCATTCATGCCTCTCCTTCTCTGTGCCTCTTCCCTTGGATTCCCAAGGAGCTAGATTAGGAGAAGACTCTGGATTAAAAAGATTACCCTGGGAGCTAGTCTACTAGGGATGCCAAAACATCACTAGAAATGCAAAGAGACAAATGTGATTGTACTGATGAAGTGCTCCCAGGGATACAGCTATATGTGTTGAAAAGAATACTTAGGTAAGTATCTTGGGATGTAAAGGAATGGGATGGGGCGAGAAGACGGTGGAGTGAGGGCATGCACGCTCTGTAGTGATACAAGCTCCCCAAACCTGCCTTCTAAGAAGAGTGGGCTCAAAACCTGCTTTGGTTTGGCGAAGTGGGTGTGTCAGTGGAGTCCTCAGCTCTTCTGATCCCTGGGCTCAGCCCGCCCTCTGAACAAAAGTTGAATAAAATTGTAATAATATCAATTTGAAGGAGTGCAGAATGATTAGCCTGACCAGAGGCTCATAGGCTTAGCTCTGACCCCATAACTGTCTTTCCTTTTGCTGTTCCTTTCTTCTGTGGTGAGTGATGGCCCCACCAAAGGCCACGGGAGTTTTATCCCTTCAAGGGTGCACTATCCAGCCCTCTCCAACAGGTGCTACAGGCCTAATTCTTAAAACTAGACCCTCACTCTTCCCCAGTCAGCTCACACTCCTTCAAGGCTGGCTGCCCAGGGGCAAATAGATCATTGATCAATTGCAGCTGGAAGTGAAGGGGAACATGCTTTACAAGCTCTCTAGGCTCCAGGTGAGGGCTATATTAGTAGCTACTTTATTCAACAAGCATGTATTGAGTGCCTGCTGAGTGCAAAGTCCTGCTCAAGGGACTGTGGAAGACTCTGGAGTTCCCATTTTCAAGGAGTTGCAGCCAAATGTTCCCAACTGGGGTGCATGTCAGAATCACATGGGGAGCTTTTTCCAAAGGCCCCTCTCCAGAGCTGAATCAGGTTCACAGATTGAGACCAGGTCTGTGGGGTATGGAGAAGCTCAGAGGGTGGTTTTTATCTATGTCCTTGGATGTGAAGCTCTGGGACAGTGTAAGAGACAGGCATGTGTACCACTAACTAAAAAGCAAGGGCAAGTTTACCCAATGCCACAGAGAGAGATGAGCAACGTGCTCTGAGAGTGGAGACTAGTAAAGAAAGGTTAATATTTATAAAGCAGCAGCCTGGGCAAACAAGGTAGAATATGTCACATGAGCATGGCTCTTACAAAGAGCATAAATTGTAAGAATAATGACAGCTATCATTCTTTTCTCCCACTCAGTACACAGTGATAGAACACCAGGGTCCACTGCTTGGCAGGGTGCAAGACCAGGTTCCTGCCCTCTGGCAGTCTGCAGTGTGATGGGGCAGGGAGATAGGACACCCATGGGTGTAACTACGACATGCTGGAGAGTGCCAAATACTATTTTAGAGAGAACAAGCGGAGTGCTGTGGCAACCCAGAGAGTGCTCTTCTGATTTACAGGTTGTGGACACCTTCCTGAAGGAGCTGGCATTTCAGCTGGGGCTTGTAGGTTAGGGAGTAGAAGGCCCAGCATGACAAAGGCCCAGAGGAGACTGGGAAAAGGGTATCTGGGAGAGGACCCGTGGCCTTTTGTGGCTGGATCCCAGGCTGCTTGTGGGGTGGGGGCTTACGTTGGAATAAAATTAGAAAGAATGGAAATGTTAGTTGGCACCAGATTGTAGGGGCCTTTATTTACATGCAAATAAAGCCTACAGTGTTTGGGCTTTATTTGCCATGTAACGTGGAGCCACTGAGGGTTTTGAAGCACCCTGATGTCAATGCAGAGGACGCCTGGTGGGGAAAGAGATGAGCAGCAGGAAGGTGCAGAGGAAGTGAGGCGGTTTGGGGATGAAGCCACCGGCATGTGAGAGACACTGGGAAGGTAACATCAACAGGACTTGGCGGTGGGAGTGGGAGTGGAGGGGAAGGAAATGCAGGGCTCAAAGATAACTTGGTTTTGGGGGGAAGCTGGGACCATCAACCAGGAGGGGGAGAACATTTTAGGTGGAACATGATGAATCGGAAATGTCAGCTCAATACCCAGCTGGAGAGGAGGCGATGCTGGAGGAATCTTCAACTCTGGATGCCTTCATCAAGGTGGGTGTTTGGTTATCTGGGCTTCAGAGCTGGACTGTTGGCACCTGGAGGGTAGCGTCTGCATCTCATTCATTTTTACATCCTCCAAATAAATGCCGGCAGAAGATGGCACTCATCGCATTCCTTCTGAAGAGTATAGACTAAATATGCAAGTGCCGGTTCACGTGCTAGCAACTGGAACTGTGATACAGAGCACGTCTCGAGTCCAGCTGTGGGTTTTTAGAGTCCAGATTTCCTTCTGACTGTGCTTATTTGAGGATGTGATTACTTTTGTTCTGCAGACAGCCCCATCCAGAGCCAACCCCCTCCAAGATCAGCTGGGACAGCCCTACCGTCAGGGAGGGGAGAGACCGTCTTGCCAGCAGCCTACATCTGCACAGTTGAATTTCAGACCCTCACAAAGTCTTGAGGGATGCTCCTTTCAGGGCATGCTTTCCTATTTTAGAGCCTTCTGAACTAAGCAAGCATAAGAAATCCATGTCTGAATGAAAGAATAAATGCTAAAAGATTTTCTCAAAATCTAAGAAACGTTTTTCTGGATGGCAATATAAAATTTCCAGATGGGGAAATTTTCCGCAGAAGAGGGGGCATATAGGACCCCTTGACGTAATGTACTTCTTTCACCCCCGTCGCTGCAGTGGTAGCGTGTCCCAGAGCTGTGCCTTCTATGCTCCTTCCTGCCCTGCTTCCCCTTCAGCTCCACCTCCTCCGGCTCCTCTGTCTACCGCCACCTGCTCCACCAAACTCCCTCTCAATAAAAGGAGATGCCCTCATAGGTGAAGGCACCTGGGGGGTGAGGTGACAGGGGAAGGCCAGGTGCCTGTTGCCGGCAGAGCAAGAAGTGCCGGAGCAGACTTTTGAGGTGTCTGCGGAACTTGACCCCGACAAAGACGTAGAGCACCGGGTTGAAGCAGCAGTGGGAGAAGGCAACGTTGCGGCAGATGAGCAGGGCATAATCCAGCTGCTGGCTGACCTCGCAGCTCTGAATGACGCCAAGTTTCAACAGTGTCTGCAGAAACAGGATCAGGTTGTAGGGAGCCCAGCTGAGGAAGTATGCCGCCACAATGGTGAAGATGAGCCTAACTGTCCGGTGGCGCCGTCTGGACCGCGAGCGGAACAGGGTCCTGAGAATCTCCACGTAGCAGAACAGGATAATCCCCAAGGAGAGGAGGAAGATGATGTTGTGCTGGTAGACTGAGGCTAGGAACCACTCGAGTTCTGAATAATCACAGCCCGAAGGGAACACCTTGTGGAAGATGGCATCGGGGATGGAGGACAGGATGCTGGCTGCCCACACAGCTACGGTCACCAGCACGCGGCGCTGGAGGGTGTGGACACGCAGGGATGAGATGGGACTCACCACGGACAGGTAGCGATGGATGGTCATGATGGTCAGGAAGGAGATGCTGCTGTAGAGGCTGATGGAGAAGATCATGTTGAGGAGCTTGCAAAAGAAGTCCCCCAACAACCAGCCCCAGTGGTACCCCAAGATCCACACGGGCAACAAGCAGGAGAACACCAGGTCTGAGAGACACAAGTTGAGGATGAAGACGTTGGTGAGGGACTCCAGGCTCTCATACTTCACCAGGACCCACAACACCAGGCTGTTGCCCACCATGCTGAGGAGGAACACCAGGCAGTACAGGATGGTGGTGCTGAAGGTGGCAAAGACAAAGGTCTTCTTCTCACACAGAAAGCTCTGAGGATCATACTCAAAAGGGGTGCTGGTCTCCGGGATGTCTGAGGGCTCCATCTAGACGCTGAGAGCATCTGAAGTGATACAGACATGGAGTTCAAAGCCACGTGGTTAGGCTAGAGAGCAATAGGACCCATGATACAAAAAAGTGTGGTCCATGGTCCAGCTACTGGGCAGCGAACTATTTATAGGGAAATTAGCAACTTTTGCCAAAATGTGAAGTCACTAAGCATGCTGTTTAGTTTGGTTAGCATTTTTCCTTAGCAAGACTTTCTTGAAGGAAGTGACACATTAACTTACAATATGTCATAAGCCCCTTCCCTTCTTGAAGACTGTCATTTGAGTAACACTAAGCTAGACCAGTGTCCCAGTAGGTGTAGGAGAAAGACAGTGGAACTGGATTCAAAGACCTGAGATCAAAGGCGGGGCCCAATATCACGTTCCTGGGCAAGCTTTTTAACCTTTCTGAACCTCGGGTCCTCATCTACAAAACAGCACTAATGATCCCAGGGTCATTCCTTCATTTATTCAACAAATATCTACTAAGAATTTACTATGCCCACCTGCCTTTCCTTCTCCTCTCCCTCTGTCCCTCCCTTCCTTTCTTTCTTCCTCTGTTCCTTCCTTTTCTTCCTCCCGTAAAGTGTACAAACCCTGATGGCAGGATTGTTTCAGGAAAATTGCTGTCTCCAGGAACTGGTCCAAAAAGAGAGGACACAAAAGGAGCAAACATCTCTCTCATGTAAATCCAATTATGAAATCATCTCAAGACTTCAGTGAATGTTGAGAATCTGGGAGACCAAATCCCCACTAACACAGAGGATTAACTCTCAGAGCAGAAAGCTTCATCATCTGGGAGTTTGGTCTACAGAGTATCTTACAAGCAAGTGGAAATCCTAAGTGTCCAATAGGAGGGGAGTAGCTAAGAAAACATATGGTCAAATTGATTTAATCCTCTGTGCTAGTGAGATTTTAGAAATAGTGAGACTAGGACTTCCCTGGTGGTGCAGTCGTTAAGAATCCGCCTTCCTGGGAAGATCCCACAGGCCGCAGAACAACTAAGCCCATGCGCCACACTACTGAGCCTGTGCTCTAGAGCCTGTGAGCCATAACTAGTGAGCCCACATGCCGCAACTACTGAAGCCCACGTGCCTAGAGTCTGTGCTCCACAACAAGAGAAGCCACCGCAATGAGAAGCCCGCGCACCGCAACGAAGAGTAGCCCCCGCACGCCACAACTAGAGAAAGCCTGCGTGCAGCAGCGAAGACCCAACGCAGCCAAAAATAAAATATAAATAAATAAATTTAAAAAAAAAAAAAGAAATAGTGAGACTAGAAGGCCAAGGAGACAAAAGAGAAGTGATTGAAGAGCTGGAAATTTCACTGAGAGAGGGGCAAATGAAGCTGCAGGGCCTCAGAGAAGGATGGGAGACTTGGATGAAGCAGCTGCCTGAAACAGATAAGAGAACTCTCATCATCCACTATGTGTCAGGCACTGTGCTAACACATTATACTCAACTGCTCCCTTAATCCTGCAACGCTCTCTCTTAAGACGTGACCATTTCCATTTTATAGAAGAGGAGACAGGTTCAGACTGGTAAAATGACCTTCTCAATGTTATAAAGCCAGGAAGCAGCAAGGAGGGCCAAGACTGGAACCCAGGCTTTATGACCTTGTATTCTGAGGAGGAGAACTGGAGAAGTAATTTCCCACTTCCTGGTTTGGGACAGGAGGAAAAATAGCGGTGAGGGTGCAGTCTCAAAATGTATCCTATTTTAGGTAGTTAAATCAACTTGTGTCTCTAAACACAAAAGTGAAGATAGTTGAAAATATTAATATGGTTGTTTTGTTTTGTATTCTTTTGATATCTAGAGAGGGATACATATGCTTTTGCATGTTTCCTGTCCACTTCTGTTTCTTATTTTTAGTGTTTATGGATTTTATTCATTTTTCTACTTAGGATAACACTGTTTTTCTTATGGATTTTTAAGAGCACTTTACTTAGTCTGGTCAACTCATTCTGCTTCTGACTATCTCTTATGGTCTTACTTTTTTGACATTTAGAAATTGGGTACTTACATTTTAAAGAAGAGCTTATCTGACTCAATACAACAGCCCTTAATGACCGATGACATATGTCAGGTGCTATGATAGATGCTGGATTATATAGTATGAACATAATAGACTCTACCTACAAGAAGCTTACAGTTTAGAATGAAATCAGAAATGATACAAATATCTGGGATTTCCTGGAGATATTTTGGAACAGGGGGTTTGTAAGCACCCTTCATATCGTACAAAGCCAAAGCTGGTTGTCTGAAAAAAAATTTTTTAAAGGTACTAAAACTCTAGCTAGACTGAGAACAAAAAGAGAGAGAACACGAACTGTCAATAGCAGGTATGAAAGAGTGCTTATTGCTACAGATCTTACAGACTTTAAAAGGATAACAGAGAAATATTATGATCAGTTATAACAAATTCAACAACAAACGAAATGGACAGATTTCCTTAAAAATTCAACCTACCAGAACTGACATGAAATGATATGACATAGTCCTACCTTTATTATAGTAATTTAGTTAACTCTAAAAAACTGTCCCAGATGATTTTTCTAGTGCCTTCTGTCAAACATTTAAGAAAGAAATAACACTGATCTTAGGCAAACTACCTGAACTACAGGATGGAATAATTCCCAAATTGTTTTATGAGGCCAGCATAGCCCTGATACCAAACCAGAGAAAAATATTACAACAACAGAAAACTATAGACCAATATCCCTCATGAAGACAGACATAAAAATCCTTAACCAAATATTAGCAAATCAAATCCAGCAATATATTTTAAAAGGTTAATACGTCATGACCAAGTGTTTATCTCAGAAATATGAAGTTGGTTTAATATTTGAAAATCAATCAATTTAAGTGACCGTATTAAGACAAAAACTATATGATCCTTTTTGATAAATGCAGAAGAGCATCTGACAAAACTCAACACTCATTCATGATATAAACACTCAGCAAACTAGAAATAAAAGGGATATCAGGTACCTACAAAAAACATTCCAGTGTTTTGTTGGTTATTGATTCATTCACTCAAAATTTCAGAGGAGCTGCCAGTCAGGGCCTGGTAGGCCTTGGGCACAGAAAGAAGAATGGTGCCAAACCCCAAAGCTCTCCGAGTTACATCTTAGGGGTCTGGTTCCCTTTGCCTGTCATTGCTCTCCCACCCCATCTCTGAAGCCCACTTCAATTCTAACAGAGTAACTTTAGTTCTCTGGTCCACATTACAATTTGGATTGAGAAATACAGCTCTCAATTACCCAAACACTAATAATAACAATGCCTTACATAGAGACTTATAACCAAACACCTCCACTTTCTTTAGCACAAGGAAAAGCAAAGCATTATATATGATAGTTGTACTCAAAGCACGGTCCACAGACCTGCTTTTTAGCAATACAGGTTTTTGGGAATCCTCAGATCCAGGGAATCAGAGCCTCTGGAGGGAGGGCTCAGGAATCTGCATTATTTACCTGCTCTCCAGGTGGTTCTGATACCTACCCGGGAGTTTAAGAACTCCTGCTGTAGGCTATTAGAAGTAGAGGAAAACATATGTTTGAAATGTTTGTAAAGGAACTCACCTATATCTGCACCTCTTTACACGCTTCTTGAGGCAGAAACGGTGCTTCTTTGTTTCATATTATGCGCAAAGAAACCAAAACACCCACCCTGCCCAGTAGGCTAGAGGAAGGTGGGGGAAGGCTAATGTGCAGAGTCTCAGAGGGAGACAGAGAGAGAGACAGGGAGTTTTCCTAACCCCCCTCTTCCCACCACTAGGCGTCCTGGCTTGATCTGCTCCCAACCCCCCACTCCACCCAAGACCTCACGTAGAACCTGGCTACGTCACTCGTCCCTTGGAAAAGAGCTGGTCACCCGGCCTGTCTCCACAGGAAGGTGGGGTCCACAGCTTAGGGGTCATCTAAGCCCCTGGGTTCCACCAAGGAAAGATGCAGGTAATTTTGGAGTTGGAAGGGATCATAAAAGATAATGTATTTTTTTTAAGTGGTATTTTAATCTTCTCAAAAATTATACTTGATTAATGTACCAGTAATGCTTTATTATTTTAAACTGAAATAATTCATGTAATAAAAAATGTAGCATTTTAAATTGTATAATTCAGTAGTTTGGGGCATATTCACAATGTTGTACACCACCATTACTATCCAGTTCAGAACACTTCCATCACCCCGAAAGAAATTCATGCTTGTTTGTCAGCAGAAAATCCTACTCCCTACCTCGCTCCATCTCTTGGCAACCACTAATCTACTTTCTGTCTCTATGGTTTTGCCTATTCTGGACATTTCATGTAAGTGGAATCATATGTGACCTTTTGTGTCTGGCTACTTTCCCTTAGCATAATATTTTGAGGGTTCATCCATGTTGTAGCATGTATCAGTACTTCATTCCTTTTTATGGCTGAATAATATTCCACTGCATGGATAAGCCACATTTCAACCAGTCATCAACTGAATGACATTTGGGTTGTTTCTACTTTTTGGCTATGATGAATAATGCTGCTCTGAACATTCACTTGTAAATTTCTGTATGGATATATATTTTCAGTGCTCTTGGGTATTTACCTAGGAGTGGAATTGCTGGATTGTTTGGAAACCCCATGTTTAGCTTTTTGAGGAACTTCCAAATCATTTTCCACAGAGCTGTGCCATTTTATTTTCCCACCAGTTAACGTATGAAGGCTCCAATTCTGTTGATCTTCTCTGCAAAAATGGGATCGTATCATGTACACTGATTTATCCTTTTTCCATTAAACAAAATGGCATGAACGTCTTTCCAAGTCTTCTTCTTTGTAACAGCTGGAAAGTGTTCCACTGCATTATGGTATCAGGATTTACCTATTTTCCTGTCAATGGACATCCAGTTTGCTTTCAATTTTTAAAATTATCACAATGCTGCAGGGATTAAAGGTATATCTAATACATACACCTTTAATGTACTGGTGTTGAATTACTGTAGGATGGATTTCTAGAAGTGGTGCCTTTCTGGGTCATAGGGAATGTGCATTTTACATTTTGGTAAGTACTGCCAAAATACTTACCATTTAGAACCTCTAAAATGGTTGTATTTATTTACATTTCCAAAATAGTGTATACCTGGTCAAAAATCAGGTGTTACTAACTTTAAAATTTTTGTTCATTCTGAAAGGATACTTGTAGTGTCATGTTGTTTTGATTAAAATATTGTTATTTGGAGTTAGGAATTTTCTCTACAGATTTATCGTCCAATTGTGTGTGTGTGTAATTGTTCCTTGCTGAGGGAGATAATTATTGCAAGGACTCATATAGCAAGTGTTTAACAAATGTTTGTTCCCTAAATATGAAGACACAATTTGAAACTAACATTTTCACATTTCCTCACATTTGGTTTCATTGTGAAAAAAGTTCATGCTCTCGCCTTAAACAGAAAGTTCCTAAACACTGGTCAGGCTGGACAAAGATGGAATTGAGTTCCAGCCTCATACAGACTCGACATACAGAAGGGGAAGTTCAGTTCTGGGTAAAGCACAATGTGGATAGGGGCCTGGTTATCACATTCAGGGTCTGGGCCCATCTGTGGGCAAGTGGGATCCAGGGCAGAGACCAGCATCAAGAGGTCTTTGGCGTCAGCATCAGAGTGGGGCTCTTGGCGGGAATTAATTGCTGTTAATAGGGGAACCACTGACTCTAGATCCCCAGGGTCTCATGATCTAATTGGACCAAGTCCAGCAAGATGGATGGTTCTGTTTGAGCCTCAGCCCCATGCACATGAGAAGAGGCACAGGCATGGGCAAATGAAAGGTCTTGCAGCTTTGGGAGCCCTTAGAGACAGCAACCTGGCTTCACTGGGAAGTACATTCACAGGGCACGGGAGGGAGGAGGCTGACAGCATCCAGAAGGCCCATCCACCTCTCTGTGGGAACATCTAGCCCCTGGCTGGAGTGGCCCTAGTGGGAGAGACTAGAGCTAGTGTTTGATCTGGGCAGAGGTATGCTGGAGCTGGCTCATACCAGCTTGTGTGCGTTTCATTTTTAGGAATTTTACGAGTTGGTTGCTGTTGCATTAGTAGCATGAAATCAACCATGGTGGAAGTATTGACGCCTTGGAATCTGGCAATCACTGCAAATCAGGGCTTTTCCCTCTGGAGAGCTGGTTGTTAAGATTTACCATCACACCACTGGATAGAAGGTTAGCATTTTCTCAGAATTGCTCCAAAGATAAAGTCCCAAATTCCTGTCCTTGCTGGTGTAGTGGTATCATTCAGGATTCCAGAAAGGGACAGGTGGCCCTCTCAAGAGGGTGACTGAGGACAATGCAGGGAAAGGACTTTTACAAAGGTGTGGGCAGGGTGTAGGGAATGCAAGCAGCGATGGTGAAGTACCCCTGGGCCAGCAAGAGTGGGCAGCTGCCACTGAGCCCAGGGCTAAATGCACAGGAGAAAGAGCCACCGAAGGACCTGGTGAGACGGGCCCTACAAGAAGGTTGCTGGACACTGGATGTGGATTTTGGCAGAGGAAGTATTCACTTCCACCACTTGCCCAACAGAGAGAGAGCCAGAAGAATAAATATGCCAACCTCTTTCTCTTCCCACCCCCCTCCACCCAAACTCCTGCTGGTGCCTTCTACTGGCACCAGCAGGGAGGCAAGGGAGACTGTTCATGCAGCCCATACAGGGGAGCCTCAGAAGCAGAGGTGGGTGAGGAAAGTGGAAGGCAGACATGGAGGGATGGAAGTAAGGCATCCAGTTCAGAGACTTAAGTGGTCCGTCCCCATCCAGCTCATTCAGTGCACGCTTCCCTTGCCCACTGCACTCGGTGGCCACACACGCTGCTTCCTCCCTCCCCCGCTAGTTCATTACCCCTCCTCCTTGGCTTAAACATCCCCCTCCTGTTGCCTGTGTTCTTTTACACCTTGTCATTCTTCAAAGCAATTCTCTGCTAATGCTTATTATGCTTATCATTTTTATCCAATAATGATTCATTTAACAATTAAAATACCAGCAGCCAACATTTACTGGCACTTCCCACACGCCAGGCACTGTGTAACTGTTAGGCTGTATTCGAGAGGGCAGGCACCACGTCTCTGTCTTGCTCATTGCTCTCTCTCTCCAGTGCCCAGGACAGAGCCTGGAACACACTAGGAGCTTGACAAACATGTGGAGTAAAACTCCTCACAATGACCCTAACAAGTGTTTCCCAGCTCGTCTGTCTGTAGTATGGGAGATTGCATATGGCTGTAAATGTTTTACTGCTCCTTCCACTGACAGGCAAAGTCTAACTCCATTCTCCTTGAACGTTGCTGCTCTTGGTAACGTACCTGACTGATAGAACGTGGTGAAAGTGAGATTCTGAGACTTCAGCTGGGTCCCTAACATTCTCATTGATAGCCTTGAACCACCATTTATGAAGTCCAACTCCATGAGGCCACCGTGCTGGTGAGGCCACATGTGGAGCGGCTGACAGTTCTGGCTGAGCTCAGCTCTCCAGCCTTCTCCGTTGGGGCTAGACCTGGGAGGGAAGCTGCCTCGGAGCAGCCCTCCATCTCCTAGCTCAGTGGCATCGAGGGACCGTCACTGATGCCACACGAAAAAGGATTACCCAGCTGAGAGCTGCTCCGGCTCTGAGTCACAATTTATGAGCTATAATAAAATGGCTCTTATTTTAGACCTCTATATTTGAGAGTGCTTAATTACACATCAATAGTCAGAACTTATAACATTGGTTAGGGGGAAATCCCTATGCTGATTTTCTATCCCACCTTTACCCATCCCACGTTCTACGTGCCCCTTGACAACTGTCATCACCCAGAGTCTTGCTGACTCTCCAGCAAGTCACCTTTGATGTGGCTTTAACAGAGGTGCCCACTCAAGGTAGCTTCCATTTGAACATGGCTGGGAAATCCCCCAAGGGCAGGCCTGGCTGCTCTGTAGGCAGCAAAAGGGAGCTGAGTGGTTCTGGGTCAACTGCCAAATCGTCACATGGCCCCTTCAACCTTTTGTGACCGTGAAATCACCGACTCCCGGGGAGAGGCCCTTTCCTTGGAGGCCTGCTCTGCCCACCCGACCACGCACAGGCCTGGATGGGGAAATCAGGCGCTGGCCAGGGCTGCCCCGGCTTCCACTGCTGCCCCGCTCCCCGCTGGTCCCGTCCCAGGCAGAGCAAACACTGCTGGCATCACCAGGACTTGTCTGTGAGGAGCTTCCGAGGGCCACACGGGTTGCAGCTAGAGGACTAATCCCTGGGGGTGTGCTCTGAAGGTGTGCAGGGTTCTGAATGGAGCCTTTTGGACGTTTCTGGCAGCACCGCAGGCTAAAGAGACGCCTGAGAGGGTTGAGGCCTCTTGACCTTCTCCAGGGCCTCCGGAAGGGGCCGCGTGCGGATGCCCCTAGGGCTTTGCCAGCCCATCCTGAGCAGCAAGGTCTCCCTCTTCTCACTCCCACCGGTGCTCCTCAAGCACACTTGAGACAGCATTCCTGGCAGAGGCAGCAAGAGTTTGGAGAAGAGCGAGTACAGGATGTGTTCGTGAGGCAGTGAGACAGGTGCATCAGGGCCAGACCTCACAGAGCCTCGGACGCTCCTGGATGCCCTTGGCACACCCATCATTTCTGCACTATGTGGGGCTCGTGGAAAATACAGATTCCCAGGCCCTGCCCAGACCTATAGAAACAAGCTCTTCAGGTGAGGCTTGGGCCTCTGCATTTGTGACAAGTGTCCGGGGGGGTTCCGAAGGAAGCCAGACAGTGTAGAGATTAATACCACGGGCTCCAGAGTTAGGCTGCAGGGGTGCAAACGTGGACTCCAGGATTCAGTGCCCATGGAATTTTGGCACCTCAGTTTCCCCATGTGAATTGCAGATAATTACAGCATCAACCTCACGGACTTGTTATGAGGATTAGACAAAGTGAATGAGTTAGGTACTTAGGACAACGCCCAGTGAGCGCTCAATAACTGTGAGCTCCAGCTACCCGGACGATGGCAGTAGATGCAGTGCAGGAAGCTGTACCTTCAGTACAGGGTCTAATCTCAATAAATGTTTGTTGAATGGAGGACAAGAGCAAAACACATTCAGCCATGCCACTGGCACAACCATGCCATGAACATTTATTTTTATAGCAAGCTCTGGCATTATTCTAGGTGCTGGTGGTTCAAAAAGGAATAAATCATTCCCTGCCGTTAAGATGCTCACAGGCTCACAGATGTGGAAATGGGTGGTTAGGATACAGTGTGTTAAGTGTGATGTGAGGGACAGGCTCTGGGCATACCAGCCTTGGAGAGGCAAGGAAGGCTTCCTAGAGGAGGTGATGTCAAAGGGAGATCTGAAGGATGAGTAGGAGTTATGCAGGGAAAGGGGGCTGAATGCCAGGTGTGGGGGGAACATTTATGCAGTAGGGCACATTCTGAGCCTCCCAATGACTCAAAGTGAGAGAGATGTGTGGTGGAAGAAGCAGTGCGCTAGGGTTTGAGGCTGGAAAGATGAGCAGCATCAGCTGGTTGGGTTGCCCAGTGCCTTCAGGTCTGACTAGCTCATCTCACGCACTGCACGTCCTTATCATGAAGATTGCCTCGTGTGTCACTGAATAACGGTCCCCTGGATTAGTCAGTTAGCACCCTGCTTCAGTGTCCAGAGTATGAAAAGTCACAGAGGTCCAAATCCCTGCCCAAGTCACTCTCAAGTGGAGGAGTGTCAAATAATTTGGAGTCCATGTTTCAAAATCACCACATGGAGATTCAGGGAAAAGTTCCTGAAGGAGAGGACATGGGCCAAGTCTTGAAAGGTGAGTAGGACTGAACAGGGAGAGAAGAGGAGGAAGGATGTGCCATTCGGGGACCAGCAAATGTAAACATCAGGAGATAGGAGGTCTTGAGGCTGGGTCAAAGGACTCAACTTAGGCTCGAGACGAGATGTGTGCCGAGAGGGGTGCTGGGAGATGAGAAGGAGAGGGAGGCAAAGGCCCTTGGGTGCTAAGCTCAGGAGTCTGAAATTCATCCTGAATGGAGAACTAGTAAAGGGTTTTAAGCAGAGGAATAAGGTGATCCGTGGATTCACTAGGATGCTCTTGGCTGTAAGTGACAAAGCACAGGACTGAAGAGGCTTAAGTGGTCGAAGGTGTTAATTTTCCATAGGAAGGTAATGCTAGGGTTGGTGCAGCAACTTGGCAATGTCATCAAGAACCACGGCCCCTTCTACCTCTTGTACTAGCCTCAGCGCCTCTGTAGTATCATTCCTCACAACTACAAGATGGCTGCTATGGCACCAAGCATCATGGCTTTGTAAAGCATCCAAATCAGGAAATAAGGAGGCATATGTCTAAAGAAGCAGCTTTCATTGGGGGCAATTTTGTGATGTCTGGGGGGCATTTTTGGTTCTCACAGCTTGAAGGAGGTACTGACATCTAGCAGGTAGAGGCTAGGGATGCTGACAAACAGGACAAACTCCCATGACAGAAAATTACCAAAACGGCAATAATACCGAGGTTGAGAAACGATGGTCTAAACGGATTGGGTGCCCTTAGCTTATACACGGAGGTGAAGTTGTGTCACTGCATGTTTGGAGCTAAGAGCCCAGAGATTCAGTTTCATGGCTTAGCTGCTAAGGGACACTAGACACTGCCAGATATGTCAATGTATTATAAAGTTACAACCATATGAAGTTCTAGATAGACTGAAATGTAAGAAGTGAAACCAAAAAAGGGGGAAAACAGAAATAGTTATCAGATGGATGGGGAACGACTTCATAAACATATATTTACATATATTGCATATAAACATAAATACAATATGTCTATGGTTTTCAGCACATGTCATTTGAGGAGGGCATTATTATCTGTCAGACAGTGAATTGGTTTGCAGGATATAGCTTGCTTTCTTCTTGATACATCTTTAGTTCCTGGAATTTCTATTCTATTGTAGTCAGTGTAGTGTCTTTTTTCCTTTCAGTTTTCTGAAGCAGAATTAGTTGGATTGACCTTGTTGTGATAGGGGCAGTGATGGTGGGAAGTGGGGAAGAAGCTGACTTAGAAGGCAGGGGTTGCCAACATACAAGAAATTCAGCTTGTCTACAATCAACTCAGACCCTTAAATGTCACTGGTATTTCTGCTGGAGGTTTCTGGTTTGGCCTAATTCTTTTAGAGATGCAATGCTGATTTGGTACTGTTTTTCCCCTTCCTAATCAGCTTCCTTTTCCTGTTTTTTCTTACCATGGTCTCTGCCATTAGCCTTGTTTTTTGAAAATGAGAATTTGAGCTCTGCTGGTTAGGTGTGGGTATAAGTATGCCATGGGTGTGTGTGTGTATATGCGTGTGTGGGGTTGTGTGTTCCTGTGTGTGTATGTATAGATTTCCATGTCAACACAAGTTGGCTGGCAAAATTCTGGACTCCTTCAATGATAAAGATGGGTCTCCTTCTAACCCACCCTCACTATGAAATCAACAGCTGAAAAGAATATAATAAAAATAGTAAACCAACTTACTGTACCCGAAAATCGTCAACAAGTGAGTTACTGGAAAATAAATAGCACACTTTTCAATAATCCAAGGATCAAACAAGACTCAAGGGGAATTAAAAAAAACATATTGAATGGCATAAAAGTGAAAATACAACATCAAACCCTGTGGGACACAGTTAAAGCAGCACTGAGAGGGAAATTTTTAGCACTAAATGCTTACATTAGAAAAGAGAAAATGTCCCACATAAATAATCTAAGCACCTATCTTAAGAACCTAGAAAAAGAAGCAAAATAAACTCAAAGTAAGTAGAAGGAAAGAAAAAATAAAGAGAAGAATTGATAAAATTGCAAACATAAACCCAAGAGAAATGAAACAAAAAAAGTTTGTTCTTTGGAAAGATCAATAAAAGTGATATGCCTCTAGAAAGACTAATGAGAAAAGAGAAAGACACAAATTACTAATATCAGGAAGGAAACAGTGGATATTGCTACAGATTCTGCAGACATCAAAGATAATAACCAAGGACTTCCCTGGCGGTCCAGTGGTTAAGACCCCGCACTCCCAATGCAGGGGGCCCAGGCTCAATCTCTGGTCAGGGAACTAGATCCCGCATGTCGCAACTAAAAGATCCCACATGCTGCAACTAAAAGATCCCGCATGCCACAACTAGACCTGGCACAGCCAAATAAATAAATAAAAATATTTTAAAAAAAGATAATAATCAAATAGTATGAACATCTATATAACTTAGATGAAGTAGATTAATTCCTCAAAAAACACAGGTTACCACAACTCACTCAATATGAAATAACTAAATAAATCAACTCATGCAATATGAAAGGGCTCACCCAATAAGCCCTTCAAGGAAACTGAAGTCATAATTTAAAACTCCTGAGAAAGAAATTTCCAGGCCCAGATAATTTGACTGGATGATTCTTTTAAATGTTTAAAGAAGAATTAACACCCATTCTACATAACCCTTTCCAGAAAATAGAAGAAGAGAGAATACTTCACACCTCACTTTGTGAGACCAGTATTACCCTGGTACCAAAACCAGATAAAGATGGTACCAAAAAGTACATATAATAACTACAGACGAATATCCTTCACAAATACAAATGAAAAAACTCTTTAATAAATATTAGCAAATAGAATATGGGGTTTATTCCAGAGATGCAAGGCTGGTTCAATACTTAATCAGTGAAATCCACTGTATTAAAAGGCTAAAGAAGAAAAACTACATGATCATATCAACTGATACAGAAAAATCATTTGACAAAATTCAACAACTATTGGGACTTCGCTGGTGGGGCAGTGGTTAAGAAGCTGCCTGCCAATGCAGGGCACACAGGTTCAATCCCTGGTCTGGGAAGATCCCACGTGCTGTAGAGCAACTAAGTCCGTGTGCCACAACTACTGAGCCTGCACTCTAGAGCCCGTAAGCCACACCTACTGAGCCCGCATGCCACAACTACCGAAGCCCACGTGCCTAGAGCCCGTGCTCCGCAACAAGAGAAGCCACTGCAATGAGAAGCCCGCGCACCGCAATGAAGAGTAGCCCCCGCTCGCCGCAACTAGAGAAAGCCCACATGCGGTCAAAAATAAATAAATAAATAAATTTATTAAAAAAAAATTCAGCAACTCTTTATGATAAAACTCTCAGAAAAAACTAAGGATGGGGGGAACTTCCTCAATTTGATAAAAAATACTTATTAAAAACCACCAGTTGGGCTTCCCTGGTGGTGCAGTGGTTGAGAGTCTGCCTGCCGATGCAGGGGACACGGGTTTGTGCCCTGGTCCGGGAAGATCTCACATGCCGCGGAGCGGCTGGGCCCGTAAGCCATGGCCGCTGAGCCTGTGCGTCTGGAGCCTGTGCTCCGCAACGGGAGAGGCTACAACAGTGAGAGGCCCGTGTACCGCAAAAAAGAAAAAAACACACCAGCTGACAAAATACTAATGTTGAAAGACAATGTTTTCCCATAAGATTGGGAGCAAGGCAAGGGTGTCTATATTAACCACTCTTGTTCAATATAGTACCGGAAGCCTCGGGCAGCACAGTAAGCAAAAGGAAATAAAAGGCGTACAGGTTGGAAAGGGATAAATAAAACTGTCCCTGTTTGCAGATAGCATAATGGTCTACCCAGAAAATGCCAAATATCCAAAAACAAAACAAAACTGAAACAATTCCTAGGATAATAAGTGAGTTTAGCAAAGTTGCAAGATATAAGATCAACATATAAAAATCAATTGTATTTCTATGTATTAACAATAAACACATGGAAAGCAAAATTTAAAGTACAATATTATTTACAATCTCTCTCTCCAAAAAGAAATACCCGCGCATAAATCATCAAAATGTACAAAACATGTACACTGAAAATTATAAAATGCTGATGAAATAAAAAAGATCTAAATAAATGGAGAGATATTCATGGGTTGGAAGATTCATCATAGTAAAAATGTCAATTCACCCTCAAATGATACATGGTTATAATGAAATTTTTAGCAAAATCCTCCAAGATTTTTTGTAGGCAGAGACAGGCTTATTCTAAAATTTATATAAAAAGCAAAGGATTTAGAATAAATAAAACATTTTGAAAAAGAAGAAAGGAATGGGAGTAATCCCTCTGTTCTATTTCAGGACTTATTACGCAGCTATAGTAATTAAGACCGTAGTATGGGCAGAGGGGTGGACACCAAGATTAATGGAAGGGAATGGAAAGCCCAGAAATAGCCCCACACCAGTAAGGCCATCTGATTTTTGACAAAGGTGCAAAAGCAATTCACTGGAGGAAGGATAGCTGACTTTTCAACAAATGGTGCTGGAGCAATTGGATATTCGTAGGCCAAAAAATAAATAAATAAATAAAAAGAACCTCAACTTAAATTTTGGATTTTATATAAAAATTAACTCAAAATGCATCACGGATATAAATGTACATATAAAATTATAAAAACTTTTAGAAGAAAACATAGGAGAAAATCTTGGGGACCTAAAGCTTAGTGACAAGTTCTTAGACATAACACCAAAGGCATAAACAAAAGAGAGATATATTAGACTTCATCAAAACGAAAAAGCTTTGCTACAGACTGAGAGATAGCATTTGCAAGCTGCATATCAGACAGAGTACCCATGTCTAGAATATATACAGACTCCTCAAAAGTCAGCAGTAAAAAAACCAAACAATTCAGTTAAAAATGGGTAAAGAACTTGGAGAGACATTTCACCGAAGAG
Source organism: Neophocaena asiaeorientalis asiaeorientalis (assembly GCF_003031525.2). Classification (NCBI taxonomy): domain Eukaryota; kingdom Metazoa; phylum Chordata; class Mammalia; order Artiodactyla; family Phocoenidae; genus Neophocaena; species Neophocaena asiaeorientalis. The sequence goes on from NW_020173766.1 coordinate 215,119, forward strand.
AATATACAGATTGTAAATAGGCACATGAAAAGATATTCAACATCATTAGCCATGAGGGAAATACAAATTAAGACTATGATGAGATATTACCACATACCTATTAGAAAAGCTAAAATAAAAACCAGGGGCCATGCCAAAATCCGGCAAGGATATAGAGAAATGATCTCTCATACACTGCTGTAGGAAATGTGAAATGGCACAGCCACTCTGGAAAAGAGTATGACAGTCTCTTAAAAAACTGAACACACACCATATGATCCAGCAATCACACTCTTGGGCATTTACCCTGGGGAAATGAAAACTTATGTTCTCACAAAAACCAATACATGATTGTTTACAGAAGGTTAATTCTTCATAGCCCCAAAATGGAAACAACCAAAATGTCCCATAATGGGTGAATGGCTAAATTCCATACCATGGGATACTACTTAGTAATAAAAAGGAGCAAGCTTTTGGTATATGCAATGATCTGCATAGATCTCAGGGGTTTTATGATTAGTTTAAAAAATGCAATCTCAAAAGGTCACATGCTGAGCAATTCCACTTACATAACATTCTTGAAATGACAAAATCATAGAGATAGAAAGCAGATCAGTGGTTGCCAGGGGTTAGGAATGGTGGGGGCAGGTGTGACTATAAAAGGGTAGCAGGAGGGACATCTTTGTGATGACAGAATCGTTCTGTATCTTGATTGGGGTGGTGGTTACAGGAATCTACATATGTGATAAAATGGAACAGAACTGTACACACACATTGTACCAGTCTCTAACTCCTGTTTTTGATACTGTACTATAGTTATGGAAGATGTAACCACTGGAGGAAAATGAGTGAATCAGGTGGGATTTCTCTATACTATTTTTATGATTTCTTGCTAATCTATAATTATTTCAAAGTTAAACAAAAAAGCTATAATCCTGCTATTTTTAGCTCAAAAAGCTTCAACAATTACCCACTGCCCATGGCAGTGGTTTTACAAATTTAGTGTAGGTAAGTATCACTAATGTTGTATTAAACATGCAAATTCTGATACAGTAGGTAAGGGGGTGGGGCGGGGGTCAGCACATCTAACGAGCTCAGCAGTTGATTAGGCTGCAAGAGGGGTCTTCAGGTCACACTTTGAGAAACTCAGACTCTAGCTCTGCTCTTGAGCTCTTAGTTTACAGTTAACACTCTCCTCTACAACAAAAATATATGTTCACCAGATCCAGGACGGGGTAAGGCAGGCAAGGAGCCAAGGGTGTGATATTTAAGGAGGCACTCACTCTCGGGTCCATGGAAGTGCAGAGTTAGCACTTCCTGAACCTTAGAGTGAGTGCCTCCTTAAATTTTGCCTCTTAGATTGCCTCCACCTGCTCCTGGCCCTGTTCTCCACATAAAGACTTGGATTTAAAGGTTCTTAGCAGCTTTATTCATTATACCCCCAAACTGGAAACAACCAACTGTCAACCAACTAGTGAAGGGACCAGTAAATTGTGATACAGTCATACACTGAAATGCTAGTCAGCAATAAAAAGGAACAAACTACTAATCCATGCAACAAAATAGATGAACCTCACAAATGTTATGCTGAGTAACACAAAAGAGTACATATTCTGAACAAAACTTTGGAAAATCTGCGGAAGACAAATCTAATTTACACCAACAGAAAGAAAATAAGTAGTTGCCAGGGTGGGTGATTATCTGGCAAGGTGGGTGATTATCTGGCAAGGTGGGTGATTACCTGGAAAGGCGGGTTACAAGGGAACTTTTGGGGGTATCAGGAATGTTTCATATCTTGATTGGTTGTGGTTACACCGGTGTATACTCGTGGAAACACCCATTTAACATGGGTGCATTTTATTGTATGTGAATGACACTTCAATGAAGCTGATTAAATATACAAAACAAAAACAAACAAAATCCCCAGCTCTCTCACAAACATCTGAACCCTGCGCTTTGGCGGAAAGGCCATCTCTTACTGATGGGCTCCGGGTACAACACAGTCGAGTAGGAAGAGCTGTGGTGAGGGGTCAGGACACCTTGATTCTCATCCTAGTTCTAGAATAACTGGCTGGACGACCCATGGGTCAGTCATTAAGCCCTCTGAGTCTCATCTGCTGTGAGTACTTCCCAGGGCTGGTGGGAGCAATAGATACACGAAGTCACCTGGTGAAAAGCTACACATCTGTCAGAAATTTTTACCTGTTCTTGGATGGAAACTGCCCTTTGCACAGCCCTTTGAATTCAAGTCTGGAATGGCTCTAGGAATATGAGGAGATTTCAATAGCATATGCAAATTAAAGCTGCCAGACATCATTTTTTGCCCATGTATTTGGCAAATATTAGAAAGTCATAATACCAAGGGCTGATGAGAATGAGGGAAGTGAGAACCCTGGAGGCAAGGCTGGTGGGAGTATGGACTGGTGTAGCATTTGAGGGACAACCTGGAAGAAGGTAAGGCTGAAAATACCTCTGATCTAGCAGTTCCACTCTTGGGCTCCTCATCCAGAGAAACTCTGCATAGGCCATAAGGAGACAGATGGAAAGATGCTCACTCCAACATTGTTTTTGACGGCAAAGATCGGGGACAATCTAAGTGTCTGTCACTAGGAAATGGATACATAAATGCCAGAACATTCACACACAGTAAGACAAAGCAGTAATCAGAAATACATTTACTACAGCTGCACAGTTGTAGCTCAAAAACAACATATTGGGGCTTCCCTGGTGGCGCAGTGGTTGGGAGTCTGCCTGCTAATGCAGGGGACACGGGTTCGAGCCCTGGTCTGGGAGGATCCCGCATGCTGCGGAGCGACTGGGCCCATGAGCCACAACTAATAAGCCTGTGCGTCTGGAGTCTGTGCTCAACGGGAGGGGCCGAGATGGTGAGAGGCCCGCGTACCGTGATGTGGTCCCCGCTTGCCACAACTAGAGAAAGCCCTCGCACAGAAACGAAGACGCAACACAGCAAAAATTAATTAATTAATTAATAAAAACAAAAACATCATATTGAATAAAAAAGTACTCTGAATGATATTTATGGCATAATGTCATTTGTGTAAACCAATCTCACCTTGCAGAATTGAATGGATTAGACGGGATATTGGTCACTGACTGCCACTTAGTAGTGGCTCAACAGATGGTAGCCATTATTTTGAAAAAAAAAAAAAAAAAAGTAGGAGATCATTGAATTCATCAGCATCAAAGTTAAAAGAATAGAACTGTGAATCCCGGTAAGTTCCATATTTCCCTGGGAAGGAGGTAAAACAAGGGGCTGGACCTCCATGTTCCAGAATGTCCCCACTAGGTCAGGAAGCTGGCCTTGGCAGTTTCAGTTTGAAGATGCTAGAGAAATATGTTGTTGGCCACTGCCTGCCCCCTGTTGAAACAATATTGTCACTTCCGAGGACAGAATTCTCAGACTTGCCATGTAATAGCATGTGAACTTCAACTCACTGGGGAAAAGGCAGACTGCTGTTTCAGCACTCACAGAAAATGCTTCCCCTCTAAAGGAATCCCTCTAATCATTATAGCTAATACAATACAGCTACTTTCTTATGTCTATTATTGGCATTTGAATATGTTATTTTGAAAAAAAAAAATCAATCCTCATAACAAACACAACTCAACACGGTGCACACACAAGAGGCAGGTACTATTGTATTGATGCGAGAACAGAGGCACAAGGAGATAAGTAATTTGCCCGAAGTCACACAGTCAGGAAGCAGTGAAGCTGGCTCCAAGGTCTGTATTCTTAACCAGCTCTGCAGGTCTGACTCTTGAATGCCTCTGGTTCCTTTGGTCTGATCATGACAATTGTTCTGCAGCCTGTATTTTGTCCAAATACTTTTTTCCCCATCTAAAACATCTTCAAGTCTATGCTCCATCCCTTATAGGTCCCTCCCTTTCACAGTAAAATTCCTTGAAAGTATAGTCTACACTCACTTTCTTCCCAGAAGCAAAAGACTCTGCCATCAATTCTCACTCCCAAATTCCTCAGGAGTCTGGCCTTGACCTGCTTCTCTGATTTGTATGTGCTCCCTCCAAACACCCTCACTATACATATAATGCTGATATTATACATGATTACTGAATCAAGGAAATGGACGTGATAGTTCACAATCCAAAGACATTTTGCTCATTCCAATCTTTTGGTCTTCCATGTATTTTCCTATTTTCTCCACCAGGGGGAAGTCTTCTCCTAAGGCCTGATTCCTCCTCCCTCTTCGCAGGTCAGGTACACAACTCTAGCTATTGAGCACTGGAAATGTGGCAGGTCCCAACTGAGATGTGCTTAAGTACAAATTACACACTAGATATTGAAGATTTAGTACAAAAGAGAGAATGTAAAATATCTTATTAATAAATGTAATAAATTGATTAATGTTGAAATGATATTCTAGATAGATTAAAGACACTCTTGAAATTAATTTTACCTATTTCTTTTTAGATTTTTAAAAATATGTTTACTAAACAATTTAAAATTGCACGTGTGGCTTACTTCATATTTCTATTGGACAGTATAAGTTTAGAGGCTCCCTCCTAATGGCAAACTCTAAGGGTGGTCTGCAGAACCCTTGGTCTGCAAGGAACCCAGTTAGAAAACCATTCACTTGACCACTCATGAAGAAACTGAGGCCCACAAGGGCCAACAACTTTTCCAAGGTGATCCAAGTGATGGGATCTTGAGTTTAGATTAGAATGCAGGTGTCCTATACCCTTTTTTAAAAAAATCTCTCCTATTATGGAGGTCCTTGAATGCCACAAGAGGACATAGGCACAAGACTATGTCCTGTGGGCCTTTAAGGTCCTTTATCAAGAAATGTCACCACCTCAGGTCTCTCACTGTTTGCTTCCACAGGTCTCCTGCACAGCCCAGGGGCCACTCCCTCTTGCATCCTCTGCCAACCCCGTGAGCATTTTTCTGCTCTCTGCTAGGAAGCCCAGCCCTGCCTTAGGGCTCTATCTGGTTGCTTCCTCCCTGGCACTGACAGCCTGGATAGAGACCCTGGAGACAAGCAGTGACTACAGAGCCCTTCTCACCCCTTTGTCTTCAACTATCCTCTAGACTTGTCCAATTCCAGTCCCACCCAGGGGGCCATCGTAGCTCTTGCTGGAATAAGTCCAACTCAGCCGGAAGGATGAGCAAATAGAGCCAGCTAGACTGATCACCTGCTGACCCTGTGTCCATCACCCTCTGTCACTACGGACAGCTCACATTGCCCACAGGCCCTCCTTGCAGAGTGGGGACCGTGATCACATGGCTGATGCGTCACATGGAAACTGAAAGCACCCCTCAGTGGGGTGACTTCTCTAAAGTGGACACATGAATCAGAGGCGGGGAAGCTGGGAGGCAAGGCAGACCCCGCGTCGCAGGCAGGGATCTTAAGTGCAAGCCCTAACACCACAAATCTTCCCCACCACACCCCCGCAGAACTACAGCATTATGGGTCAGCTGTAGTTTGTTTTGAGTTTGGCTTGAGGCCAGAACATGTGTGTGAGCCTGCACAGGTGTGGGTCTGCCCAGGTGGGAAGAAGTCCCTGTTTATGGCTTGTGTCTCTTCCTCATGAGAGCCACACACGAGTGGGAGCAAAGGGTCTTAGCCCCCCTCCCTACCCTGGATTCCTGGTCAAGGACCCCTGTGAGTCTAGGCCCTGAGTGTGGCCACGGGTGCCTGGATAGTTGCTGCACCATGCCTGCAACCTCATCTCTGCCTCTTCTGAAGCCAAATTAGAGAACTGATGAATCATGGGACTGTAAAGAGAACCCGTGTGGTGCGGATCAGCAGTCACAAGATGAGGGCTCTCTTCCCAGTTCTGCTACAACTCTAGCTGTGCAATTTTGGGCTAGTCACTGTATGTGTCTGAGGCTCAGGTTCTCACTTGTATAATGGGTGTATTAATTATCTATCACTCTTTTAAAAATTCCTTCAAAACCTAGTGGCTTAAACAATAAGTATTTATTATCTCACACAGTGTCTGTGGGTCGGATATTTGAGAACAACTCACCTGGGTGGTTTTGGCTCATGGTCTTTCATGGGAAGAGGTCAAGCTGTCCACTGGAGCTGCAGTCATCCGAAGGCTTGACTGGGGCTGGAGGACCTACATCCAAGACAGCTTTGTTCACATGGCTGCTGGCAGGAGGCCTCGGTTCCTTGCCACATGAGTCTCTCCGTGGGGCTGCCTGAGTGTCCTCCTGACATGGTAGCTGGCTTCCCCTAGAATGAGCAATCGAGGAGGCAAGACAGAAGCCACAGTATCTTTTATGATCTTTATATCTTAACCTCTGAAGTCAAGCACTGTTATTTCTGCACTATCTCACTTGTTATCCAAGTCAACCCTAATCAGGGATGTGAACACCAGAAGGTACAAACCACTGGGGGCCATCATGAAGGCTGGCTACCACCTTAGAAGTAATTAGTACCATTATTAATATCTGCTCTGCCCATCTCACAGAGCCATCAGGAGGTTTTGTTTGCATACCCACTGCAAGAAAAACCATTAACCAGAGGATGCACCTGACAAGAGTCAAGACAGCAGCTGCTAAAAACAGCTGTAAAAAGGGTTGCTGGAGACTGGACTCTGAGACCATCACAGGAAGCTCTGGGACGAGTAAAAGGAGGACCAACATAGGAACGTGGTAGCTCAGAGGCCTCCAGTCCTCTTTGCTGTCCCCATATGAAGGTACAATGTGGAGACAATTAGGAAAGTGCCTGACAATGTGCCCATTACATATGGTGCTCAGCCATAAGTGTTCTTTCTAAGGAAAGCAGGTGGGTCATAGTCTTAGGAATTCCAGGAGGAGGTGCTGGGCCACGGTGAAGGTTGAATTGTGCCCTAGCCCTTTAGTTCTGACATTTAAATTAGTTAGTTTACTTTTCACAAACTCCAAAGAGCTGCATAAACGTGAAAGTCCATCGTTATTACCTCCTGGTAAGATGCCCAAAGATCACGCTTCCAAAGAATCTCTCCACTGATTCCTTAACTAGCCAAAAAGAGGAATTGAGATACGTTCACTGTTTTGCAACTATCAGAAACAGCCTCTCAAAGTTGCCTCTGAATCTGTCCTTGTTCATTTACGCTGGGATTTTCTCTCACTCTCTGCACTCAGCCTCTACCTGACAGTGGCTCAGTCCCTCTGGAACCCACTCTTATTACTCCTGTCATTCTCAGTTCCTGCTTAGGGCTGCAGTTCCCTCCACTTCCAAAATTTCACTCCAGTGGCTAGAGCCTTATAATCCACTGTTGTCCAGGTGCCGTCCTAACTGCTGCCCATCTTCCTGGATTTGTGAGGACCACTGCTCTTGGGGTCCTCTTTGTTGTGTTCCGAGTTCTACCCGTCTTGGTGCCTGGCTGGCTGGACCCCAGTGCTGGATGCTCACCTGGTTTAGGTCTGTTTTCATACCGTGTTTTTGTACCAGATTCCAGGCACCCAGTCCTGCCTGCTGGACTGGACTTTCTCCCTGCACCTGCATTGGACAGGCCCCTCCCACACTTCCCTTTCTGCCCTCAGAAGGGAATCTCCTCATAGATCTTCCTGGTGGACACCTTGGGGGACAATGCTTGGTTTGAGAGGGACAACAGCCTAGATTTTCAGCTGCAGTGTTTATAGCAGAACAAAAATTGTTCATGTTTCTCAGTGCACAAGGCACCTTTTTATGTCGTTCATGTTTTGTCATATTTCTCCTCTGCTGGTTAGGGAGTAAGGTCACACAGGGATTTTAAAAGCAAACAAGTAGTCCCTGCCTCCAGTGAGTTTTTGAATGAAGTAATAGGTGTTTGTAAATAAATATACAGGAAATCCATTTATAGTAGTGCCCACTAAGATCTGTTCCTCTTTGTCTGAGGTCTCTGTTTTCATCCTCACCATCTCTTTGTGGTCCCAAACGACTGCACTTCAAAGTACTACCTTCTTGCTAACAAATGTCTGTATTCAGGGCCAAATTCATTCTGAAACTTATGCTTTTGGTGACACTGAGTGAGGTTATAGGGGAGTAGGTGATTGTCAACTCCCTTAGCTCATGGCAACTGCTGTTATTAACCAAAAGGACCTGAATGGTTATACAGGACTAAAGTGGCTTAGGTCAGTTCTAACACTGGGGAGTAGGAGGTGCATTAGTGGGCAGTGGAGAATTGACTAAAGATTTGAGTTGGGGGCAGTGGACCAGGGAAAGTTAAACTCACATGCATGTATCCAACAAGTCCCTTGAACTCTTCCTCTGGGCTATGGTGGCATCGCTCTTCTCCCCTGGTCTCCTGCCTACAGCACCCAGCCCCACTTCTCCTTCCCCCTTCATGTTCCAGAAAATCTCCTTCCTTCTACAGAAAACTGGGGAGAAGCTCCAAGTCCAGGCTGGAAGGGCCCTTTCTACCCTTGAAAATTGGACCTTTCAAAGACCATTTCTCCTCCAAGAAATTTTCATGCCAGCAGCTACAAAGATGTTTTCTCCGTAGTCTTTGCAATTACCTTGAAAGGGCTGATCAGCGAAAGGTAGGGGTGATGACTCAGAGTTGCTGACACAGAGTGAGGCATCACGAGTTCTAACCTTGTTGCATTTCCTTGTGGTAATTCCAGGGTGCTGCTGGGATGGATGGACAGCTGTCAGGCTTGGCCTGGTTTCCAGTCTCTGTAGCCTCGTTCTTTCTACAGCCAACATTACCTTCAGCTCACTTCTGCCAGATCTCTAAGGAGGCTACAGCCCAGATCCTAAGGCTTACATCCATGGAGGCCCCTTGTGCGCTCCGGCTCCAGGTCTACTCCAGTTCTGGGTACCAGATCTTTGCCTCATTTCTTGGGTCTTCTCCTGTCTCCCTCATGGAAGGCTGCTCAATCCCCAGTCTCATTATGAATGAGCCCTGCCTTGTACCCAACACCCTTCCTCCACCTCTTTGGGGGTTGGATTCCTGCCCAGACTCCAGCTCAGCTGGGACCCTGAGACCTGATGGATGACAGGTCTTTCTGAGGAAAACTGATGAGTCCCTAGACTTGGAAGGGGAGCTCCTACTTCCCAATTTGGTCACATACAACCATGAGGTTCTGTTTGGTTAATACCAATAGCCGCCATTAGTTATAAGATTCAAGGGCTGGCTCCTTCTTATGGCCTCACTCTAGGTTACCATTAAAGGAAGTCTCAGACTAAATTCTCCCCCCAAAGAGGCAATGATTAGCAAATACGCACAAGTTACACCACCTCCTGTGAGCCTGATAAAGTCCAAACTCTCTGTCCTTTAGGGTGCTCCAACAAGATCACGCATGAAAGGAAGTTTCACTTGGGGCAAATGTGATAATACTCTAGTAGTGGGATTGGCAAACCATCTAGTCAGACTCAGGTTGGCCCACCTTCTCTGGAATCAGCAGCTGGACTGGGGGCAACATTCCTAACAGGGAAGGAGGAAAGATTCACTAGATTCGAATACCCTGTTCATATATGTTTGTGGAGTTCCTCCATGCTTCACCAGTGAACACCTTTCTCTCCATTCATTATGCTAATTAACAAAACCTTTAGTACTGATCAGCTATAAAGATAGCTGAAGCACTTGTGAGAGCTCCTCTGCTGTGTGGCCTTCTGATTAAGCCCTAGTTACCACCCTTGGAGTTGCCCAGATTAGCGCAACTGGCCTCCTCTAGGGTATAGATTAAAAAGGAATGAACCAGGCTTCTCTGGTGGTGCAGTGGTAGAGAGTCCGCCTGCTGATGCAGGGGACACGGGTTCGTGCCCTGGTCTGGGAAGATCCTACATGCCGCGGAGCAGCTGGGCCCGTGAGCCATGGCCGCTGAGCCTGCGCATCCGGAGCCTGTGCTCCGCAATGGGAGGGGTCACAGCAGTGAAAGGCCCGCGTACCGCAAAAAAAAAAAAAAAAAAAAAGGAATGAACCACATTTAGAGCACGCTGTCAGTGCTGAAGTATCAACTGCAGACGTCATAGTACTAGGGCACCCCAGCCTCCATGATAATAGCAATAATCAGCATTTCTTTGGCTCACAAGATGTTATTCCATGGTTTTCAGCCCCCTGCAAAGTAAGTCCCCTGAATCATTTCTAGGTACTGCCAGGAGTCTCATGTGGACTCACCAATGGGTTCATTAGCTATAGCTCAGCACAGTCCCCACTTCATCTCTTTCCACTTCCAGCTTCCTCTGCAACAGGCATTTGTTGTTTGGAATGCCTACAACAGCACTCCCCACGTTGGGGGCAAGTTGCTTCTTCCCCACTCCAGCCATCGTGTGGCTGTGGGAATGAGCATGTGACCTTCCTGGGCCAATCACTACAGCCTCATCCTTTTGGCCAAAGTGACTGGCTAGGAATGGACAAGGGGCTTGCAAAGCCAATCAAGACACTTCCTAGAGATTTTTTTCAATACAGAGTTGGCGAAAACACTTTTTTTTTTTTCTAAGATTTTTTTTTTGATGTGGCCATTTTCCTTTAAGTCTTTATTGAATTTTGTTGCAATATTGCTTCTGTTTTATGATTTGGTTTTTTGGCTGTGAGTCATGTGGGATCTTAGCTCCCCGACCAGGGATCAAACCCGCACCCCCTGCATTGGAAGGCGAAGTCTTAACCACTGGACTGCCAGGGAAGTTCCGCAAAGACACTCTCTTAAAGCTGCCTGCAGGCATGTCTTTGGCCTTGTGGAGACAGCTGAATTGTGAGGATAAATCCAATATGCAGAGAGAATCAGAGACATACGTTGTTATGGACTGAATGTTTGTGTCCCTCCCATCAAATTCATATGTTAAAGTCCTAATTCCCAAGGTGGTGATATTAGGAGGTGGGGATTGGGAGGTAATTAGGTTTGGATGAGGTCATGAGGGTGAGCCCCCCATGATGGGATTAGTGAAAAGGAAGAGGCACCAGAGTTCATATACTCTCTCCCCCCACATGTACTCATACAAGGAAGAGACCACGTGAGGATACAGAGAGACAGTGGCTGTCTGCAAACCAGGAAGTGGAAACTAAACATGCCAGTGCCTTGATCTTGGACTTCCCAGCCTCCAGAGCTATGAAAAATAAATGCCTGCTATTTAAGCCACCTAGTCTATGGTATTTTGTTACAGCAGCCTGAGCTGATTAAGATGTAGGTGGAGAGATAGGAAGTCCTGACAATAGTTGAATCTCTAAATCCAGTTGTCCCTGGGTCCAGCTGTATCCAAATGTGCACTCTGTGTGGTTTGGTTATATAGCCCCCAGTGACCTTTTTTGGTGCAAGCTGGTTTAAGTTTCTGATTAACTTATCCACCAGCAATGGTCAGTAGTTGCTTTACAGGACCACTTTTACCTTCCTTGCTGAAGCCCTGTGCTGCTGCTGGAACCTCTGGTGCTTGGTGCTAAGGACCACAATCACCCCACTCTGTCCTCCTGATGCTTCCTGGCCGTAACCTGAGGACCATCTAGGCCAGAATGGAGACCCTCACTATTGCTGAGCAGTTGGTTTATGGCCAGTGTGTCTGGCAGACGCCCACTCTTGGGGTTAGTAGGATGTTTGCACCTCTGAGCTTCCCCACAACTGGCTCATGCATATTGTAGATCAGTTAAGGCCTGGAAAGTGATTTTGGACTCTTATTTTCAAAAGTTATAATGCCAGGCAAGCTGTCACCCTGGCCATCCCCTTCAAGAACCATTTCTGCCTTCTGGGAAGGACTTCCTCCCCCAAGACCTAAGGCTAGTCCTATCCCCTCCATGCTAGTTATGTCCTGGCCCCATTCTCCTTTCCTACATGTCCCAGAACCACTGTGCACTCTGGCTGACTGAACTGTGATCTCCAAGGGAGGCTTCATACACATGGAACCTCAGCGAGGGCCTGTGTGTCTGTGCCCATTAAACATCCCAGCCTCATATCTTTTCTATTGTTATATTATACGGCTGACTCACCCTGAGCTCATGGCCTTAGCAAACAAGACCTTCACGATCTCCATCTGCACTTTCCACACAGAGGAAGCCAGATAGCACTGTGTATTGATGGTTTGTTTCTCTCACTAATCAAGAGGCTGCAAGCAACAGTTTCTGATGTATCTTTTCTTCTTTGATTCATTAGGGCCAAGGGACCTGAGGACAGATGATGAAGCATTTAGGGTTTAGTTTTCTCATCTAGAGAATGGAACCACAATTAAAACATTGCTCCGACCTCACCTACAACAGGACTGAATACCCCGGACTTGCAGCAAAGACTTCTGAGTACCTCAGGCCCCTTAAAAGAAGGGGATTTCCTGAGAGGACACCCACCTGTGAGGGCAGGGGTGGGAGCGCTTTTGGGTGTCACAGGGAGTTTGGGGCCTGCCCATGCCCTCGACTTCTCTCCTGGGCTTCATGGCTGTGATTCTTTCTATGTGTCACCCTTCGTCTCCTCCTACTCTCAAGAAGACAATCATCTCTGGTATCTCCAGCCCCAGATTCCAGAGGATGCTGGTATGACCAGTAGAGACTGGAGATGTCCCCTACTATTCATTCTCTCTCAAAATAATATAGCCCTGGATTTTTAGCTAGGCATGGCTGCCTAGAATATGGCTAATATTTCCCAGCAGTCCTTGCACCTGAGTCTTCCTTTGGCCAATGGGATGCGAGTGAAAGTTATCTGTGCAAATTCCAGGTTGTGTTTTAAAGGGAAGGGGCATGTCCTCTGGGGTCCCTTTTCCTTTCCCACTTGTTGGAAAGTGGACATGCTGTGAGCCATCTCGGGCAGTGCCTACAAGGACAACACTGCAGCGGGCAGAGCAACAAGACAGAAAGAGCCTGGTCCCCTGAAACCTTTGCAGAATAGAGCTTCCATACTAGCTTAGACTCCCACATGAGAAAAAAAGTAAACATGTATTTGTTTTAGCCATGTTATTGGGGTTTTCTCATGGCAGCTGAGCTATTGTTACATTTAGGAAATCATTGTTGCCTTCAAGCCAGCCACCTCAACCAGAAAACTTATACAGTTGGGCTCTCTTGGGTCGATGCCCACTCTTGATGCAATCAGTGGCCACCTTTGCACAGAGAACAGTTTAGCACTGCTTCCCCGGGTACGGAGCTCTGGGAAGGGTAGTTTCTGCCAGGAAGGGATAAACAGTATGGCTGGGGAGGCACCAAAACAAGAACTTTGCATGGCATTAGTCAAATGTCACTAGATGAATAGAAGGGGATGTCAACTGTGCCAGTCTAAAAATATGTGGGGTTCCTAGATGGCAAGCAGGATGGAAAACCATCAGGTTGAATATCCAGAAATGCAGGCCCAATGGCACCAGGAGCTGGGGATGTCAGAAATAAGATCATTGGTCTGATTCTGTGGCAGCCACAGGTCTGCCTCCTTCTGTGCTGTAACTTCATGTCAACTTCTGTAGTGAGGGACTCTGATTGGCTTACTTAATGCTATCACCTTGGTTTGTCAGTTCCCTTTGTATCAGGCCATGTCATAAGCCACTAGTAGTGCGTGGTAGGGTATCCACTCCTGGGTCCCTAGGTGGTCACCCCTGCCCAAAGTCACCCCAGGACTGCTTTCCCTAGGTGTGTATGTAGGGGGTGTGCTGCAGGCCAGGCAGTTTCAGCTCAAGGGGACAGTGGTCATAGAAGAAAAACACCAAAAGCCTCAAGAAATTGGCAGCAACCACTTCTGGTGATTCTGGCAGATTACAGAACAGGGGAAGTTCTATTCAAAGCAAGAGAAGGGACCCAGGAATGGGTGAGGCCAGGTGTCAATGGCATAAGACAAAAGTGAGGCCCCAGGCTTCAGCTGGGGCGGGTACAGGCAGCACCCCATCTCTCAGTAGGGAGGGAGGGAGGATAGGGAAAGTCTAGCTAGAACACTGCAGAGAGAACTTCTGTTCCAGGGGTACCAAAAGAGTCTGGCAGGCCCAGGGGAAGAGGCCCACCCCTTGGGTGCAAGATAGATCTTAAATCTCAGCAGCAAGACCAAAGCCAGTTTTCAAAAGTAGGACGTAAGGTCTGTCCATGGTCTTTCCACTTTTCTGCCAAATTCTAGCAGAAGATTCCAGACTACGCTGCTCAATTCATCCTTCATCTTGCGCTGCTGCCAGCATTTTTTCATTTGTTCTTACTCTGGCTTCTAACCATGGCTCACTGATTGCCCAGACAATGCAAGGCAGAGTCTGGCTTTTTCCTCCTCAGGGAAACTGCTGGAAAAGAGGGGCTGCTAAGGCTGTGATCCTTCGCCTTAAGGTTTCAAAATGACAAGCATGCTGGAGGGATGGGGCAGACGTCTAACTGCCCATCAGCCACCCATTCTCCCCTCTTTTCTTAGGAAAAGAAATCCAATTTTTAGCCTCTTTTAGCTTGGGGGTGGTCAAGGGATGAAGCAGAAGGTAACGGTCTGCAAGAAAATTTTTCAGAGTTGCTGGTTTGGCTGGTAGGAACATTATTTTTCCCTCTCCCACTTCCTCTTGCTGCTGGCTCCGAGCGCGGATGGGCTGGGTCTCCAGGATCCATCTTAGATCGTAAGGTGATTTTAAGGGTGGAAGCTACATGCTGAAGACGGAGCAGCAGAGAGAGTTGGATCTGCTATGGATCCCAAGTAGCCTGGAGGGTCAGCCTCTAGGTTTTCTTTACTAAGTCAGGAATAAACTTCCATCGTGTTGAAGCCCTCACGACTCAGTGTGTGTTGTGGACGAGAAACATGGGCCCCCCCGCCAGGAGCTTGTTAGAAATGCTGAAGCTTCTGAATCCGAATCTGCATTTTAACAAGAGCCATGGGTGATCCATGTGCACATGATGGTTTAAGAAGCACTGATTTAAGCCACTATTATTATTACTCTTTGCCTGTTGTTGGCAGCTGAATCTAATTCTTGCACATAGAGAAGATGATTCCCATGTGGGGTCTTCTAGAAAGTGGGGCTAAGAATGGGCTGCTGAGAAGCTCACTACTGGACTCTCCCACTTCTCCTTTCCCTGCATGCAGGGCTCTCCAGCAAATCCTCATTTCCCCAAGCCATATCATGAGGGGCTTGGGGAACCTTGACCAGGTTGTCCTGGAGCCCAGGTTCTTGAAAAGCAAGCTTCCTGTCACCTGCAACTGCCTCCACCCCTGACACCCTATGTCTCCAGACCCAAGAGTGGCAGAGGGTAGATGATAGTGTTTTAGCTCAGAGGAGGTAGGTGAGGGGGGCCCACAGTCATTCTGAAACCTTAAGGCATCATAAAATAGATCATCCTTCCTGGAGGCCTTGGCCTTCTGTTTTTAAACACAGGCATTTCTGGGCTTTGCTTCTGGGGCTGACTGTCACACTCAGCCCCACAGTGACTCAGACTTGACTGCCTAGGAGGGTCACGCCCTCTGGTAAAAAACTCCAGGAAGTGTCCCGCCCAGACTATCTATATCCACCCAGATGGTCAGGTGAAGGGTGGGAAAAGCTCCTAAGGATGTTTAGGAGACATCCTTAGGATGACATTCTGGAAAATGGTTCTCCACATGCTACCAACTGGATGCAACTGTTCAAGTGAATCACCTGAAAACATTCAACCCTAGGGAGGCAACTGAAAGTCATAGGGGGCTTCAAGGAGATCTTGCTTCAAGGCCCAGTTCTGCCCTTTACTACCTTTTGACCTAGAACAAGTTTCTAACCTCTCTAAGCCTTCTCTCCAAGCTTCTGGTAGCCTTCTAATAAATCTCAGTTCTGCTAAAATTAACCTGGATTTCCTCATCTGTACACAGAAGAAATAATAACAACAGCAACAATGTATAGCTGACTCACTTTGTTATAAAGCAGAAACTAACACACCATTGTAAAGCAATTATACCCCAATAAAGATGTTAAAAAAAGATACATGCCCCCCTATGTTCATAGCAGCACTATTCACAACAGCCAAAACATGGAAACAACCTAAATGTCCACTGACAGATGAATGACAGAAGTGGTACATATCTACCACGGAATACTACTCAGCTGTAAAAAAGAATGAAATAATGCCATCTGCAGCAACATGGATGGACCTAGAGATTATCATACTAAGTGAAGTAAGTCAGAAAGAGAAAGATAAGTACTATATGATATCACTTATATGTGGATTCTAAAATATGACACAAATGAACCTATCTACAAAACAGAAACAGACTCACAGTCACAGAGAACAGACTTGTGGTTGCCAAGGGGGAGGGGAGTGGGGGGAGGGAAGGACTGGGAGTTTGGGGTTAGCAGATGCAAACTATTATATATAAGATGGATAAACAACAAGGTCCTACTGTATAGTACAGGGAACTATATTCAATATCATGTGATAAACCATAGTGGAAAAGAAGATTAATAAGAAAAGAATGTCTGTATGTGTGTAACTGAATCACTGTGCTGTACAGCAGAGATTGGCACAGCATTGTAAATCAACTCTACCTCAAAAAAAAAAAAGACTGTAGACTCTCTACTAACGACTTGTGGATATTCCTTAGTTACTGTCCCTCAACTGTTCTAAAGCTTGACTTCACAATTTCAGACACTATCATCACAGAAAGCAAATGACTTGCCGTTTGTTACATGATCTCACCACAAGGTTTCTGTTTCGTTGTTGTTGTTAATAACGTACTACCCGTAGAACTTCATTTTGGATAAAATGTCCATATCATCCTGGCCACGACATGGAGAGATGATGTTTAATCCAGCAGGCAACAGGATGTCGTTCTATCTGGGTTCCTGGTGGTGCAATATTTCCCCATGTTTAGAGGATATCTCTCAGCTTGATATGACAATTTTTGCTGTGGTTATGTCTTTCAACACACTTCCTGCTTTTCTTGCAAAACAGAGATGACTTACTCCTCTCTTGCAGACCACAGCCCAAATGGTTATAGGTTTCTCTGAGGACTTGGGCAGGGCATGGGGCACATCGTTGGCCCTCAGTGTGTGAGACCTTTGGCTTTGGTTTTTCTATGTGAACCCCGAGATTAATCTACGTGGACTTTACTTTCTGTTGGAATGAACAACTGAAAATCTGTTAGAGAAACATGAGGTTTGCAACACCTGACTGCTTCAGATTTCAAGTAGAAGACTTCTTCAGCCCCTCAACAAGCACAGAAAATAGAACCCAGCCATTTTTTGTAGTCAAGACTGCCTGGGTCACATGATCTCAATGGCAATGCTCACAGTTGCTAGAAACTCAGAGACGCATAAGCTATGGGAGTTGAACAGAGCCTGACAACTTCTGAAGCTAACTCCTCTATGAATCAGAGGTGGAAACCAAAGTCCAGAGAGGTTAAGTGACTTGCCCAAGGTCATACTGCTAGCCTGGCCTTCATGGTTATTGTAGGATCATCCCATAAATAGTCCAGATAAATTGCTCTGCTTAAAATCAAAACTACAATGAGATATCATCTCACACCGGTCAGAATGGCCACCATCAAAAAACCTACAAACAATAAATGCTAGAGCGGGTGTGGAGAAAAGGGACCCCTCTTGCACTGTTGGTGGGAATATAAATTGATACAGCCACTATGGAGAACAGTATGGAGGTGCCTTAAAAACCTAAAAATAGAACTACCATATGACCCAGCAATCCCACTACTGGGCATATACCCTGAGAAAACCATAATTCAAAAAGAGTCATGTACCAAAATGTTCATTGCAGCTCTATTTACAATAGCCAGGACATGGAAGCAACCTAAGTGTCCATCGACAGATGAATGGATAAAGAAGATGTGGCATATATATACAATGGAATATTAGCCATAAAAAGAAACGAAATTGAGTTATTTATAGTGAGGTAGATGGACCTAGAGTCTGTCATACAGAGTGAAGTAAGTCAGAAAGAGAAAAACAAATACCGTATGCTAACACATATATATGGAATCTAAAAAAAAAAATAGTCATGAAGAAACTAGGGGCAAGACGGGAATAAAGATGCAGACCTACTGGAGAATGGACTTGAGGATATGGGGAGCGGGAAGGGTAAGCTGGGACAAAGTGAGAGAGTGGCATGGACATATATACACTACCAAACGTAAAATAGATAGCTAGTGGGAAGCAGCCGCATAGCACAGGGAGATCAGCTCGGTGCTTTGTGACCACCTAGAGGGGTGGGATAGGGAGGGTGGGAGGGAGAGAGACGCAAGAGGGAAGAGATATGGGGACATACGTATAATGGATTCACTTTGTTATAAAGCAGAAACTAACACACCATTGTAAAGCAATTATACTCCAATAACGATGTTAAAAAATTAAAAAAAAAAACAAAAGCTGAAAACATTTTGAGGAAAACAAACAAACAAACAAAAATTGCTCTGCTTAGGCATCCCCATTTCCTACAACTTATAACCACCATGTGATAAAAATAATGTATTAACCATTTCTCTTTTCTTTATGAATTTTTCCATTACAGAAATAACAAAAACCACATTACTGTATAATTGGAAAACAGAGGAAGAAAAATCACCCACACAATCTTTTTGACCTGAGATATCTAACTATTACTATAAAATCTTTCAATATTTTTAAAATTTTGCTTTTTAATTATTAAAATATAGGTACCTGGAAATAAAAGTTCAAACAGTATAGAAAACCATAAAAAGTAAGTCTTCTTCATACATATGATGAACAGGCACATAAAAAGATGCTCAACATCGCTAATTATTACAGAAATGCAAGTCAAAACTACAGTGAGGTACCACCTCACACCAGTCAGAATGGCCATCATTAACAAGTCTACAAATAACAAATGCTGGAGAGGGGGTAGAAAAAAGGGAACACTCCTACACTGTTGGTGGGAATGTAAATTGGTGCAGCCACTATGGAAAACAGTATGGAGGTTCCTCAAAAAACTAAAAATAGGGGCTTCCCTGGTGGCACAGTGGTTGAGAGTCCGCCTGCTAATGCGGGGGATGCGGGTTCGTGCCCCGGTCCGGGAGGATCCCGCATGCTGCAGAGCATCTGGGCCCGTGAGCCATGGCCGATGGGCCTGCGCATCCGGAGCCTGTGCTCCACGACAGGAGAGGCCACAGCAGTGAGGCCCGCGTATCGCAAAACAAACAAACAAACAAACTAAACTAGAGTTTCTGGATGATTCTGCAATCCCACCTCTGGGCATACATCCGGACAAAACTATAACTTGAAAAGATACATGCACCCCAATGTTCACAGCAGCACTATTTACAATAGTCAATACATGAAAACAAGCTAAATGTCCATCGATAGATAAGTGGATAAAGATGTGGTATATATACACAATGGAATACTACTCAGCCATAAAAAAGAATGAAATAACGCCATTTGCAGCAACATGGATGGACCCAGAGATTATCATACTAAGTGAAGTCAGAATGAGAAAGACAAATACCACATGATATATATCACTTATACATGGAATCTAAAATATGACACAAATGAACTTACCTACAAAACAGAAACAGACTCAGACATAGAAAACAGACCTGTGGTTGCCAAGAGGGGAGGGGAAGAGTTGGATTGGCAGTTTGGCACTAGCAGATGCAAACTACTATTATATACAGAATGGATAAACAACAAGGTCCTACTGTATAGCACAGGAAACTATATTTGATATCCTGTAGTAAAACATAATGGAAAAGAATTTTAAAAATATGAAGGCAAAAAGTAAGTCTTCTTTCTCACTCCTTTCCTAGTTTTTCTTCTAATAGGTATCTTCTTTTGATTCTTTCTATTTCTTATGGTATTCGTCTTGATTGACATTGCTAAATAAACTACCACATCTATGTCTTCATTTATCAGCTTGAAGCACTATTTATAGACTTTTTGTTTTGACTGGTGAGTAACTTATTCACTTATTGACCCCCTTCTCCCACCTCCAAATCATTTACAGTTGTGTATTTTTATTTCTTCTGATGGTCAACCTTATGATTTTACATCACGTTCAATCTCTATTTATTGACCCATTAACTGTAGCTAGTGACTCTTGATTCTCCACTGTGTAAGACAGGAAAGTAACACTCCTTTACTTCCCTCTTCTCCCTCTTCTATTCCCTACCCTCTCTCAGATATATCACCTCTTTAACACTGTCAAGGTTTATAGCACAAGAATTCTGTTTAGTAAAGTTGTCCTCCATGTTTTGTCAGTGAGTTAATTTTGATAACTGAAAGCCAATGAACCAACAGTATTTAAAGTACGAAGATAATGTAAATATTATTCCCAACAGAAGCAGGTATTATGTTGAGATCTGCAGAGGGGACTGTTCCAAGGTCAAGTGGGTCTTCTTTTCTTGGACCTCATCAACTACACAAAATCATGATACTTTTCGGTTGGTTTTATATGTGGGCCATGAGATTATCTATTTATTTATCTTTCTCTCTATATATATTTATATATATTTTTTTCACAACTTACTGTTCCTGGAATTTTTAGTTGATTGACAATAGGAAACATATGCCTTCTTTATAATACAGATACCTTCCAGCTTTTTAATTATATCATTTATTAAGTGCTCCAAAATGTACTGACTTTTGGCTAGGCCAAGTGCACATCTGTACTGGAGTTTCTTTTAATTGCATTTCTAGGCTGGTTTAATGGTTTTTAGTTCTCATATCTTTCTCTTTCTTGGGTAGTATATCATCAAGTAATTTTATTTCCAGAAGATGTATGGGAGTCTGAGTTTCTGCATGCCTGAACGAGTCCTTATTTCTCCTCCACACTGGATCAATAATTTGGTAAAATATCAAATTCTAGGTACAAAATTATTTCTTTAATCTTGGAAGGTAATTGCTCCATTGTCTTCAAGCATTGGTGTTGCAGATGAGAAGAATGATGTTAATCTTCGTATTCTTTTGTTGGTTATGTGTTTCTTCTGTCTAAGTGCATTTAGCATCTTTTCTTAAGATCAGTACTCTGAAATGCCATGAGATTATTTCTACGGATTATTCTTTATTCATTGTGCTGGGTACTTGGGCTCTTTCAAATTAAAACCTTCGTCTTTCTTCCACACTGGGAGATTTTCTTCAATTATTTCTTTATTTCCTCCTCTCCCTTTTCACTCTTCTTTCCTAAAACTCCTGTTACATAAATATTGGCCCATCTGAATTGACCTTTTATGCATTTTTTCCTCAAATTATCCACTTACCATTTTACTCTCTATTCTGCAAGATCCTCTAGACTTTTTAGTGTAGTCTTTCTACTATTTGAATTTTGGTTTTTATTCCATGTATTATATTTATCTTAATTATTAAAAAGTAAATACAGTTCACAAGGGATTTAACACAAACTCTTTCTTAGTTTCCAACTGCTCCTTTTCAGAAGATTGTTGTTGTTTTATGGATGTATACTCTTGATTTTCCACAATGATAAGTCAAGTTTAGGGTTTTCATTTTGTTCTCCTTACTTAGCTCCACCTCCTCCAGGTTCATCTGTTCTAATTAACTATCTTTTAATTTAGTTAATTAACTATCTTTTAGTTAATTTGGTCCTCCCCTTTTACTGTTGGGTGTGAATGGGGACTTTTGACTGCCCATCCGTATTTATATACACCAAGCTGGGTGTTTACTTGAGGTAACTGGGGAGCATTTCCTTTTCTCTGAATAAGAAGGCTGATTGTGAGTGCCCT
>NW_020173766.1:236736-277989 GCF_003031525.2 Neophocaena asiaeorientalis asiaeorientalis
TGGTGGTTCACATTCAGCTGGGAGAGTGGGGAGAAGGCAAGCAGGCTCCACCCCTCCCCACCCTACACGGGGATGGCAGCCCCATGCTGTGAGCCTTAGCCCCTTCCTGTCAGCTTTCATTTATTTATTAAGAAAAAATGATCTATCCGGCTTCACCTTTGTAGTATAAGCTACCACTTCTTACCCACAGTGTTGGTGGTCAATGGGGTGGGGAGGGTAGTTCCCAAAGCAGTTTAGGTAGAGACTTTCCATCAATCACCTCCTTTTACGCCCACCCTGGTCTGTGTACTTGCCAACTTTGGGAGGCTCTGACGAGAAAGACCCATGCTGCCCTGATCACTAACTTCCGCTTCTACAGCTGCCCCCAAAGTGCTCTAAGCGTTGGCCTCCAAAATTCAGATTTTACAAACAGTATTCCATCCACTTGCTATCTTTACAAAATTCATCATCATTTTGGTCTGCTGTCCTCTTCCCTATACATAGTACTTTTTTGAATTTATTCATCCCTGTAAGTCTTTATTGCTATTTCCACAAGTTTTCAATAAAGAGAGTTGATAAATGTGGCTGGTTGTCATCTTGAACTTAAGTTAACTATTACTTGAAAATAAAATTTTCTTTTAAATGAAGTTTACTTTCTTGGTTATAAAGTTATATTCATTGTAGATAATTTGGTAAATAATTAAATAATTCAAATATCCACAACCTTCCTAAGCTTTTGGGTAAAATTATATTCTAATGATACGATATAATATAAAATATTGCATTTTACCAGCTCATTAACCTCTACTTTTGTAACAACATGAACAGTCTCTCTCTTCATCAAATTCTGCTCCAGTTATTTCTTGGTGCTTATAAGGGAAGGCTAAGAGAGAAGCATATCTCTGGAAAACATAAATAGGACACAATGTGCTTTAATGATGTATTATTTATAATACTGAAATTCTGGGAAATATCCAGCAATAAGGAAATAAGTAAATTATGGTACAGTCAACAAATACTATATAGTTCTCAAAAGTGAGGTCTGTGGGCCATTTTTAATGATGTGGATAATTTTTATGGTAGACTACTCAGTGAGGACGTAAAATTGTATGTATCACATGATTTTGATGATGTAAAACATATCTGATCATATTAATCAGTGTTATCAGTGAGGGAAGAGATTGTAAGCAATGCTGTTTTCTTCTTTACACCCATGAGTTTGTTTTTGATCTTTGACATGCTGGTAGAAAGAATTCCTACTCTGGAAACTGTCCTTCCCCATCCACTTCTTTAGAATTGGGGATCTAAGCAACATACTTTCCAGAATCTGTCCACTCAGCTTCCAGTCCTCCTGCTCCCCACCTGGTTCCCATTAACACTGTTTTTTGGGGAAGGGACTCAATGATGTCAAGACTTTTCTAGCTCTGCTTTTGACAGCACTTTGCAAAGTACTGTGTGTTGTGACATTTGCTCCTTTATTGGTTTGAGAGCTGCCGGAGTACTTCTGCCTGTTTTTTAAAAAAAAAACACAAAACTTTGGAGGTTATTTGATTTGTGGGGGAGGGAGAATTTCAGATCTGTTTCAATTCCTACACCTTTCCCAGCCTGCTCATGTAATTAATACACAAAGCACAGACAACTCTCATCGATTTCATCACACTTTCAATGAAAAAAGATCCCTGTTTGTTTTAGCTTTATGTTGGTTTGGTTCTGTTTGTTTTTAATAGCTGTTTACACAAATGTAGTAGCTTGAATGGGGTCCTGATTTGACCTAGAGTCAAATACTACTTGAAATACTAGTAGGTGAATGAGCAGGACATTAATCGGTTTTCTCTTGACTCTGATATGACCTGTTGAGTTGGCCTAGAGTCTTCCTCTTCCTCAGGCTGGTTCTTGCTTTGGGTCCAAAAGATGGCACAGTCCATTTCCAGTTCAGGGCAGGAAGTGATGAAATGGAGTAATGAGGACATCAATCTGGTTGCCTGGAGACCTGGGTTCTGGTCCTATCTCCCTTGTTGACAACTGAGCAACCTGGGGCAAGTCGTAGCCTCAGTTTCCTCATCTGGGGCAGGAGAGGATGTAAACAGGAAGAATTCGAAGGCCTTAATTTGTTTACTATGGTTTCATTAATAATAGAAATAACACCTATCATTCATGTGAACCATTTATGTTTCTGGGCCAGAGATAATTTCTAATCTTGGGGTCACTGCCACCAAGGGAATAATTTTGCCTAGAATATGGACAGGGAGCTCAAATCAGAAGCATGGAAGAGGGAGTCCCAGATTACAGGATACTATACGATTTTTTCTGTAAAATGAACTATTATTAAACGAATAATAGGACTTGTTCTGATTAGCTATAGCTGTGTAACAAACCACCCCAAACAGTGGCTTAAGGCAAAGCCAGCCTGCAGTTGATGGGGCTCAGCAAGGCGGTTTTCACTTTGTCATGCAGTTGCAGAAAGACAGTGGCTGGGGTGACAGTTATCGTGAAGGGTTCTTCACTCATATGACTACAGCCTGTGAGAAGAATCGAACAGATGGAGATCAACCTGTTCATGTATCCATGTATAGATCTATCCATCTAGTGTCTCTACGTGGTCTCCCCGCAAAGTGGCTTCAGAGTAGCCAGAATTCTTACAGCTGGAACCCTGGAGTAAGTGTCTTAAAGAGACACCGGCAGAAGCTGCATGACTTTTTCTAATCCGACTTTAGAAGTCACACAGCACCACTCCTACCACATTCTATTCATTAAGGCAGCCATAGGGCCTGTCCAAGTTCAACACGAGAGGACACAGACTCTACCCCTTAATGTGAGGTGTGTCAAAGAATTCATAAGCATGTTTCAAAACCATCACAAGATGCAAGGATGAATTAACATCAATATTGTGTATTTACAAAATGAAATTAAACTCTGATAGTCACTTACTGCCAACCCCACGAAGTGTCCAGAGGTGCCCAGACTGGAGTCCCCTGGCCTAAGCAGAGACCCCACATCTATATTGGAGGGGGCAACTGGGAGCCAGAAGACTGGAGTTCAGGTTCCAGCTCTATTGTGCTGAGTCGTGTGGCCTCTGGACATGTCACTTTAGCTTACTGGCCTCGTTTCCGCTGCATAATGGAGACACTGGCCCTGCCTTACCTATGCTGAAGAGTTGTGGTGAGACTCTAATGAGAATTTGCTTTGTAACTGCAAAGTGTTCTACAAAGCAAGAGAAAAACTCCCCACTCCTATTTCTTGGCTCTTGTGAATACTGGTGAAGCCATAAGGCCTTGAGAAACCCAAATCACATCAAAGTCTAGATCTCTGGGAACCTTCTGTTTTATGTTGGAACTGTTGTTTCTTCTCGATAGGCCCAGTTCTACTCGTATCAACAACTGAGATCTGTTTACTGGGTTCTTCTTGGTGGGATGGAGAACTTGGCTTTCTTGCCACACAGCTTGACCAAAGGTACATATGACTGGTTGTAATCACCTCTGTGTGATCTTTACATGATCATTTTTCCAGTTCAAAGGGAGGATCTCCCCTGCACCTGACAGCATAAGGCTAGATTCAAGGCGAAGTGGACAGTGCTTTGGGACCCACTGGATTTGTGCTGGGGACCAGCCCATGCAGGGCTGAAGGTCTAGTGGTAGAAAGGCCAATGCGAAATGGACAGAAGAGAAATTCTTAACTAACTCCTCAAATTTAGACTTCCAACAAAGACTTGCTTTTACTTTAAAGGGCTCAAGTTTGTTTCTTTTAAAAACATTAAAAATATTTAGTCAATTCAATTCCCCCCTCATTTATTGACTATCTACTCTGGGCAGAATAGGTTGAAAAAATGGCAGACAGTTCAGCCTCTCAGTGCTTCCTCTTTAGTAGAGAAGATGCAGAAAGCCTGTCACATGCATGACCTGTGATTTAACAAGGGAAGAACAACAGGCAGCTGATTTATTAAACTGTCTGAAAGTGGAGGGGTATGGTTATACAAGTTTTAATTTTTCTCTGATCTTTGCCATCCATTGTCCTGTGTTAGCATGCACTGTCACATATACCTACACTGGGGATTCTTAAACTGGTTCCATATCAATGGAAAGCCATTAGGCATACACAAAAGCCTTAAAGTGTGCAAATACTATAACCCAGAAATTCCAGTTATCCTAAGGAAAAATCATAGATGGTCACTGCAGTGAAGCTTAGAAGAGCAACCCTGACTCTTATTAAACACTCAGCTCTACAGGATTATGAAGAAATCAAGAACAGTAGTTCATGTTTGTAAAGTGCTTATATGTGCCAGACACTGTGTTAAGTGCTTTACATATTTTTACTATTCACAGAACCCACTGAGGGATGTCCCCATTATATAGATGTGGAAGCTGAGGCTCAGAGAAGTTGATTTGCTGCAGGTCACCAAGCCAGGATTTCAACACAGGTGGTCCAACTCCACAGCTCACAGTTTTAATCATTGTTCTCTACAGCCTCAAATAAACCATGGTCCATAAGCATCAAGGTGATGTTCTATACACCCTCACACCGTACACAAAAATAAACTCAAACTGGCTTAAAGACTTAAATATAAGACGTGACGCCATAAAACTCTTAGAAAAGAACATAGGCAAAACATTCTCTGACATAAATCATACCAATATTTTCCTAGGTCAGTCTCCAAAGGCAATAGAAATAAAAGCAAAAGTAAACAAATGGGACCTAGTCAAACTTACAAGCTTTTGTACAGCAAAGGAGACCATAAATAAAATGAAAAGACAAACTATGGAATGGGAGAAAATATTTGCAAATGATGCGACCAACAAGGTCTTAATTTCCAAAAGATACAAACAGCTCATACAACTCAATAACAAAAAAACAAACAACCCAATCGAAAAATGGGCAGAAGACCTAAATAGACGTTTCTCCGAAGAATACATATAGATGGCCAACAAGCACATGAAAAGATGCTCTACATTGCTAATTACTAGAGAAATGCAAATCAAAACTACAATACGGTACCACCTCACACCAGTCAGAATGGCCATCATTAACAAGTCTACAAGTAACAAATGCTGGGGAGGGGGTAGAGAAAGGGAACCCTCCTACAGTGTTGGTGGGAATGTAAATTGGTGCAGCCACTGTGGAAAACAGTATGGAGGTTCCTCAAAAAACTAAGTAGTGTTTCTGGATGATCCTGCAATCCCACTTCTTGGCATGTATCTGGACAAAACTAAAACTCGAAAAGATACATGAACCCCAATGTTCACTGCAGCACTATTTACAATAGCCAAGACCTGCAAACTACCCAAATGTCCATCAATAGATGAATGGATAAAGAAGATGTGGTACACATCTACAATGGAATATTACTCAGCCATAAAAAAGAATGAAATAATGCCATTTGCAGCAACATGGATGGACCCAGAGATTATCATACTAAGTCAAGTAAGTCAGAAAGAGAAAGACAAATACTATATGATATCACTTATGTGTGGAATCTAAAATATGGGACAAATGAACATATCTATGCAACAAATATAGACTCACAGATATAGAGAACAGACTTGTGGCTGCCAAGGGGGAGGGGAGTAGGGGGAGGGAAGGACTGGGAGTTTGGGATTAGCAGATGCAAACTAGTACATATAGGAGGGATAAACAACAAGTTCCTATTGTATAGTACAGGGAGCTATATTCAATATCCTGTGATAAACCATAATGGAAAAGAATATGAAAAAGAATGTATATATATATATATATATGTATAACTGAATTACTTTGCTGTACAGTAGAAATTAACACATTATAAATCAACTATACTTCAATAAAATAAATTTTAAAAATGATGTTCTAGAAGAACACAGGAAAATGTACATAAGGTCAAAGGGACAAAGTGGCTTACAAAGCAATACAGTCAGTCTGGTTCTTATTTTTTTAAAGTATATACAAAATGGACAGAAGAAAGCATAGAAAAAGGTCCATCAAGGTGGGGGGATTGTGTTTTATTCTAATTTTCTTCTTTGTGCTTTTCTAGATGTTCTATAATGACCATTTCTTGCTTTTGAAGTAAAAAAAAATGTGAAGTATCACAGTCATTTAGTTACTCAGTTGAAATGGTGGGAGGCGGGCAAGAGCACAGGCAGCTGGGGATGGGAGAGAGCAGGAAGGCTTCATAAAAGAGGGGGCATTTGAACTGGGCCTTAGAATGGTACAAAATTCACAAGGAAAAACACCGAGGCCGTGATGATGGTTTTCTGCTGCTCTCTGCACACCTTCTTTTTCCTAGAGTCACAGAGTCACCGTCTCCTCTTGGAATCTTTCTTTGAGTCCCTGTGCTGCCAAGTCTGCATCATTTCTCTTGGGGAGGGGGATTCTGAGATGCAACAGAGTGATTTCCACATTCACCCTGGGGGCTCCCCTGGCTTTCCAGGCAGAATGAGTCCTGCTGCTCAGGCCACACCATCTCCGTGACACTCCTGATTTGAGGTGGGGAATGGGGTGCTGTGGGCAACGTCTGTGGTTTGCAGAAGCAACTTTGGAAACATCTGCAATCTTCTATTGCTGGAAATGACTGCACTGCACACAGAGGTGGGATGGCTTAGGTGTCAAAAGGGGGCCCAACCGAGGGTACTCTGAGGCCACAGAAAAAGACCACCACCCCAAGGGCACAAGGAGTGGCCCTTTCAAGGCTGGACCTGTGACAAGAGTTGGTTTCACACCAGGCCAGGACTTCCTGTGTGCTGAGTCCCACTGCGCATCTCAGGGCATCTCAGCGGCTCTGGACCCCACAGAGAACTTCAGACATTGTTCACAGAGATGAGAGCAAGCTGTATCTGGCAGGTTCCTTGAAAAAACATCACCTCTTACTGAACCAGAGGCATCCACCACTCTACCAGGAAAGCAATTCCCATCTCCCAGGCCTGGAAGAAATTCCCTTTGTGTCATCCGTTGGTCACCACCAACTCCCTAATCGCTTCCTTTTGGAAAATGGCTGTTGAATCTCCCACAGAATTCAGGAAAGGAGACCCAAGCCTTGCCCCAGGTCTTCGTGCCTTGCCATCACCCACATAAGGGCAAATGTTAAAACTCAGCTTTCCTCGTGGCCAAAGAGCAAAGAAACTTTCCCCCTCCCTTTTGTACGTGAGAAGCCTAGTCTTTGTGGATCCTTACTCTGTCCCTTTGATAGGTAGTTAAGTATTTGTAAGGGCTAAGTAAAGTCCCTTGCAGCTTTAAACCCAGCAATGTTTTTTTAAGTATTTAATGTTTTTGAGATCTCTCTGAAATATAAAAATTGCCCCTATTTCCCTGTCACCTTGGAGTTTAGCCTGGCACCTGTTCTAAGCTGTACTTGTCTGCTTGTTATAGAGACAAAGGCAATTCAGATAAAGGAAAATAGCTAGCACACTGGCTCCCCCAGTTAGCAGGTGAACTTGGCTGAAGTATGAAAGAATGCACAGCAAATGGTGCTGCCAGGTCCTCCTATTGGAAAACACGCTGCCATCAGGCTTGGGCACGTTTTCATAATGGGTTGTAACAGTTAGGCAGTACAAAAATGGGAAACTTTTCTTCTGCCTTTGTAATCTCATCAGTGTGTTGCCTGTGACACACATTGTGATCTGGTTTAATGCTTATTCAATAATAAAACTGTTTTCTTTCCTTTCTACCTACGTGGAGAAGATTCTCTGCATTGGCAGGAGTTCTAATTTCCCCAACATCCATGAGCATCAGCTTTGTAGCTTGGTACAAAGACTATCCACAACCCGGTACTAATAATACCGACTTGTGGGCAGTCCTCCAGCACACCATGCTTTATGCTTCAGAACACGTTCACTGAGGAATGAACACAGTTTCCTTTCTCTGTTGGCTCTGCCCCGGGGCAGCCCAGAGTCCCAACTTCCTGGCCCCATAGGAGTAGGATGTGTGGCCTGTGCCCCGGCAGTCACCCCTACCCCCACCCCCACCCAAAGGCTGGCAGCAGCTCTCTGTTTCTAGTTTAGTAACCAGGTTCTCCTGTTTTGTAGGCCTGCCACACAGCACTTTCTGGCCTCTCTGCCCTGGACCAGCTGTCCAAGGCCACGATGCTGCCAGATTTATCACCAAGCAGCACTGAGGCATCCCTGCAAACAGGGCCCTGACGTACACCAATGAGGCACCATCCTGCCCACCCCCCTGGAGAGCAGGGCCAGCAGGTAGCAAGGAGGTGTGATTTGTGTTACACTCTACTTTGGCAGGAAGGTGCTGTGCAAGGCTGGGTAAGGAAACCACATCAATGCTCAGCGGTCACCTCTGTTGGCCCTTCAGAGTCAGAGGTGACTCACTATCCCACGTGTTCTTTACAGAAAGGTCTCTGAGCCTAAACCTGGCTCTTTCCAGGACATTGGCTGGTGCGGTGGGCAAATAAAGGAGGGCAGGTGAAACAGGCAACTGGAAGATTCTGTGGCTCTCCTCTACTCTCTCTCTGTTATTCTTTTTCTCTCTTTTCTTCTGTGGGTATAAGCCAGATAGGACCCAGGGCTGCTTGGCTTTTCTTCTAATCATTTTGACACAGCTTCTTGCTGCCCACAGAAGTGTGTTTGTATTAATATCCTTAAGAAACCTCAGCCCCGTCTGTTCATACTGTTCAGGGCACAAGCCTCTAGGATAACTCATTACATGACCTGACCCCAAACTATTCATACATGACCTTGCAGGGGGCCATGGCAGGAGGTCTGTGTTTTGGGCATATCCCAAGTCATACACAAGGATGAGGTAGCGCTCTTGAGTACAGATTCAGAAAAAAAAAAAAAAATTGTCACCCCCCCGGCTCAGTCTGTTCTTAGTCTCAGCTCCTTCTCACTCATTCCTGAAGCCAGAAATTATCAATTCCCTCAATTTTTTTGCTTCTCTAAAAAAAGGACTTCCTCCCAAGATTCTGATGATTGGTTTGAGGATCTTTCTGAAGGAGAATTAAGGTGAAGAAACACAATTTCAACTGGGCACACCTTATTATATACAATAGATATGTCCTGGAATAACAGTGGCTGTGGGAGGAATTCCTTTTCAAATGCAGGAGGCGGGCTTTATGATTTAACTTAATCTTGTAATATGTCTGTTTGAGAAGAAAGCATCCAAGGATAATGAAATTATTGATCCAATGCTTTCCCCAATTTGAAAGTTCAGATGTTTACATACTAGATGTTCTTCTTCAGTGCTTTAAAAAAAATAATGTGGTCTGGTGCAGCATCATGACCTATTGATTTTGCCTTTACTACTCTGTGATTACAGAAGTAATACATGTTCAAGGTATTATTTATTTATTTATTGCTGCGTTGGGTCTTCATTGCTGTGTGTAAGCTTTCTCTAGTTGCAGCGAGCGGGAGCTACTCTTAGTTGCAGTGCGCAGGCTTCTCATTGAGGTGGCTTCTCTTGTTGCAGAGCATGGGCTCCAGGTGTGCGGGTTTCAGTAGTTGTGGCACACAGGCTTAGTTGCTCCATAGCATGTGGGATCTTCCCGGACCAGGGCTCGAAACCGTGTCGCCTGAATTGGCAGGCAGATTCTTAACCACTGCGCCACCAGGGAAGCTCCAGTATCATTTTTTATACAGAATTTTGTTTTAATGTATGTATTCTAATGTATCAGCCTTTTCCTTTATGATTTGTGCATTTTATTTCTTGTGGTACGTTGCATAAATGGCTGCACTATCTTTGTTCCAATGATTCATGCCTCTGTGCTATGTGTCTTTGCAGCCCCTCCTGTTAGGAGATGTACTCTATCTCTACCCTTCTTGAATCTCAATACTTGCTTTGGCCAAGGGAAAGCAGTGGAAGTAATGCTGTGGCAGTTCTGAGTACAAAGATCTTAGGAGTTGCTCTCTCTTGGAATTCTGCCAGCTGCCATGGAAATGAACTCCAGCTAGGCTACTTACTGGATGATGAGATCATGTGGCCCAGACACCCTGTGGCCCGGCCAATGGCCAGTTCTCAGCTAACCTGGCAGTTGGCCATAGTCCAGCTAAGCCCAGTCTTAATGGCCAACCTGCAGAATCATCAACAACGAAAAACGGTTGTTGCTTCAAGCCATCAAGTCTGGAGCTGGTTGGTAATACAGAAATATTTAAATAAAACACGTCTTGCTCTTGCTAAAGAGAGTCTTTGCTACCTTGAGATCCTAAAGGGACTTCTATATTCTCTTCTTAAAGTTTCTCCATTTTGCTTTTCACACTTATATACCATAATCAATCTGGAATTAATTTTTTTTTGTATAAGGTAGAAACCTAATTTATACCTGCTCATTGATTCCTGTATTTTTTTTGATTCCTGTATTTTTGAATGTTTGAAATATTTCATAGTAAATATTGAAGTCATTTAAAAAAGGAAATACATAGTGACTATTGAAAATTTAAAGAAATACAACAAAAATAAACTCAAAACTTCACCAATAATAACACAACTCAGTAATAACCACTTATAATGCTGTGACGTGTTTCCTTCTGATCTTTTTGGAGGGGTGGGTGAAATTGAAATCAAATTGTTTACCATTCTCTTCACTTAGCATTGCATCGCACTTCCCTATATCATTTCAGTTCTCCAAAATAATTTTTAATGATCACATACAGTTCGTCACATGGGTATACCATAATTTAATAACCAGGCACTTACTGTTAGGCACTTAGGCTGTCTCCCACTTTTCAAGATGAATGTTAGTACAGCATTGAATACTCTTGTACAAATATGCCTGATTAGTTCTTTAGGATCATTTCTAGAAATGATGTTCCTGGGTCAAAAGGTATGAACTTTTTTTTAAGATTTCAGTTTTTATTTTATTTATTTATTTTTAATAAATTTATTTATTTACTTTTGGCTGCACTGGGTCTTCATTGCTACACGCAGGCCTTCTCTAGTTGTGGTGAGTGCGGGCTACTCCTTGTTGCGGTGCGCGGGCTTCTCATCGCGGTGGCTTCTCTTGTTGTAGAGCACGGGCTCTAGGGTGCATGGGCTTTAGTAGTTGTGGCACATGGGCTCAGTAGTTGTGGTTCGTGGGCTCTAGAGTGCAGGCTCAGTAGTTGTGGCGCACGGGCTTAGTTGCTCCGTGGCATGTGGGATGTTCCCGGACCAGGGATCGAACCTGTGTCCCCTGCATTGGCAGGTGCATTCTCAACCACTGTGCCACCAGGAAAGCCTAGTATGAACCATTTTAAGACCTAATATACAGTTAGAGAAAGATACTCTCCAGAGAGGCTATGCCAGTTTCTACCCACCTCTACCACGTCAGGGAGCAGGTCCATCCAACCACATGCTCCGCCCTAATGCATTTGCTGAAATAAATGAATAATCTAATCTCAGCTGATTCCTTTAGTCAGAACAAGATCACATGCTGATGAGAACACAAAACTTGGAAGAAGTACATAGCAAGAAGGAAAAGTCTGTGGTAATGTATAGTTTCAGTTCCTCCTCTTAAATTTGTTTGACAAAAAAAACTGTCCCAGTTCACTGTGGCCATTCCTGCCCTGCTACGCACAGCATGAACCAAGAGCCAGGCATAGATGTTTGGGACATAGAAAGGATTCCAACTGAGCTGATGCTCAGAGCAAAAGAGGAACAGGCTGGGGCATCAGCCTCACTGCTCAGGAGAGGCCAGTGGCTCCAGATGGTCATGCATTCAAACATATCAGTGTCTGTTATTAGCCAGGGGCTGGGAACACAAAAATGACCAGCCTAGAGAGAAAGTTCCCATTCATGAAGATAAGAGCTCTTACAGGACCCAGCTGCAGGGCACCATCAAAGCACAAGGAGGAGTACCCCATGTAGCCTGGGGTGTCAGGGACAGCCTCTCAGAGGAATGGGCATCCAGGATTGTCTGTGAGGAACAGTAGGGCTTGGCCAGGCAGACAGAGCAGCTGTTCTAGGTAATTACAGGACAGCCAGACTGCAGGGTCAAAGGTGGGGAGCATGGAGGAAGGGGACTGGGGAGGAGGAAGGGGCCGGGTCATGGAAAGCTTCCCATGGCTTGCCATGGGGTTTATATTCTTTACAAGACCTTACCGCATCTGGTCCTGCCACCTTTCTGACCCCATCTCCTATCCCTCCCCTACCCCAACCACTCTGCTTCAACCACATGGATCTCTTTGCTTCTCCTCAAGCATGCTTCCACTTTGGCCCTTGCACCCACTCTTCCATCTGCCCAGAATGTTCTCCTTCCAGATCTGTGTATGGCTTTCTAGTAATAGAAAATCTGAACAGACCTATAACTAGAAAGGAGATTTAATCAGTAATCGAAAAACGTTTTGACAAAGAAAAGCCCTGGATCGGATGACTTAACTAGTGAGTTCTACCAAACATTTAAAGGTGAATTAACACCAATCCTACTTAAACTCTTGTATCTATGAGGCCAGCACTATCCCATTATAACAAAGCCAGATGAAGAGACAAGAAAACTATAGACTAATATCCCTCATGAATATTGATGCCAAAAATCCTCAACAAAATACTAGCAAACCAAATTCAGCAGCATATTAAAAGGATTATATACTATGACCAAGTGAGATTTATTCCTGGAATGCAACGATGGTTCAACATATGGAACTCAATCAGTATAATATACCACATTAAGAGAATGAAGGAAAAACCCACATGATCATCTCAACTGGTGTAGAAAAAGCTTTTGACAAAATTCAACACTCTTTATCACTTTTTCATGATAAAAACACTCAACAAACTAGGAATAGAAGGAAAGTACCTCAACAAAATAAAGGTCATATATGAAAAACCCAGTTAACATCATACTCAATGGTGAAAAAAAAAAAAGCTTTTCCTCTAAGATTAGGAACAAAACAAAGATGTCCACTTTTGCCATTTCTACTTAACATTAGTACTGGAAGTTCTAGACAGAGCAATTAGGTAAGAAAAAAAAAAAGGCATCCAAATTTGAAAATAAGAAGTAAAATTATCTGTTTGCAGATGGCATGATCTTATATATAGAAAACTCACACATACACACACAAAACTGTTAGAATAAATGAATTTAACAAAGCTGCAGGATATAAAATCAACAACCTAAAATTAGTTGCATTTCTATACATTAACAATGAACAACCTGAAAAGGAAACTAAGAACACAATTGCATTTACAATAGCATCAAAAAGAGTAAAATACTTAGGAACAAACTTAACCACAGAGGTGAAAGGCTTATATACTGAAAACTATAAATGTTGCTAAAAGAAATTAAAGAAGATATCAATAAATGGAAGGATATCCTGTGTTCATGGTTTGAAAGAGTTAAAATTGTTAAGATGTCAATACTACCCAAAGTGACCTACAGATTCAAAATCCAAATTACGTTTTTTTGCAGATATAGAAAAATTCACCCTAAAATGTATGCAGAATCTCAAGAAACCTTGAATAACCAAAACAATTTTGAAAAAGAAGAACAAAGTTGGAAATCTCACTTCCTGAATTCATAGCTTACTACAGACAAAGCTACAATAATCAAAACAGTATGGTAATGGCATAAAGACAGACACACATATCAACTGAATAGAACAAAGAACCTAGAATTAAACTCTCACAAATGATTTTCAACAAGAGAGCCAAGACCCTTTGTTATGGATTGACAAATGCATATGTTGAAGTCCCAACCCCAGTACCTCAGAATGTAACCATATTTGGAGAGAAGGTCTTTAAAGAGGTGATTAAGTTAAAATGAGGCCTTTAGGGTGGGGCTTTAATCCAATATGATCGGTGTCTTTATAATGAGGAAGATACATGGTGGGGGCAGGGGGAGGGGCATATGTGCACAGAGGAATGATCTTGTTAAAAGATAGTAAGAGGGCAGCCATCTGCAAGCCAAGAAGAGAGACCTCAGAGGAAACTAAGTTCTTGTACTTCCAGCCTCCAGAATTGTAAGGAAATAAATTTCTGTTGCTTAAGCCACCCAGTCTGTGGTGTTTTGTTATGGCAGTCCTAGAAAACTAATACAACATTCAGTGGAGGAAAGGACAGTCTTCTCAATAAATTCTGTTTGGAAAACTGGATATCCACATGCAAAAGAAGGAAACTGGACCCTTACTTTTTACACTATATTAAAAAATTAACTCAAAATGGATCGCAGACCTAAACATAAAAGCTAACACTATAAAACTCTTAGATTTGGAAACATAGGGGAAATCTTCATGACATTGGATTTGGCAGTGACTTCCTAAATATGACAAATAGCATTTCATCAAAATTTAAAATTTTGTTCATCAAAGGACATTATCAATGGAGTAAAAAGGCAACCCACAGAATGGGAGAAAATGTTCACAACTCACATATATGATAAGGGATTAATATCCAAAATATATAGAGAATTCCTAAAATTTAACAATGACAAAAACCTAACCATGATCTAAAAATGGGCAAAGTATCTAAATAGACATTTTTCCAAAGAAGATATACAAATGGCCAATAAGCACATGAAAAGATGCTCAACCTCACTAATCATTAGGGGAATACAAATCAAACCCACGCTGAGATGCCACTTCACACTGATCAGTATGGCTACTATCAAAACACCGGAAAATAACAAGTGTTTTAGAGAATATGGAGAAACCGGAACCCTTGTGCACTGCTGGTGGGAGTGTAATATGTGCAGCTGCTGTGGAAAACAGTATGGCAGTTCCTCAAAAAAGTTAAAAATACAACTTCCACATGACACAGCAATCCCACTTCTGGGTATATATCCAAAAGAATTGAAAGCAGGGACTCAGACAGATTTTTGTACAACAATGTTTATAGCAGCACTACTCACAATAGTCAAAAGGTAGAAACAACTCAAATGTCCATCAACAGACGAATGGATAAAGAAAATGTGGTCTATACATACAATGGAATATTATTCAGACTTAAAAAGGAATGAAATTCTGACACATGGTACAACAAGGATGAACCTTGAAGACATCAGGCTAAGTGAAATAAGCCAGACACAAAAGGACAAATATTGTGTGATTCCACTTATAAAAGGTACTTAGAATACAGAGGCAAATTCAAAGACAGAAAGTTAAAATAGTGGTTATCAGAGGCTGATAACAGGGACTTTTTAATGTTTAATGTCTAATGAGATGAAAAAGTTCTAGAGATGAATGGTAATGATGGTAGCACAAAAATGTGATTGTACTTAATGTCACTGAACTGCACACTTAAAAATGGTTAAATGGTAAATTTTATGTACATTTTATCACGATTTTAAAAACCTGGAAGTTTAGGGCATTATGTTACAAAACTTTGGAACTTAATTAAACTTTCTGTTTGAACTGGCTTTGGCAGGGGGAGGGAGGGGACCACCTGGTCTCTATCAGGCATGTACAGAAGCCCAGACTCCTGCTAGGCCTCTCTTGATACCCAGGGTGGGGTGGACTCCTCATTACTGCCAGCAGAGGTGGGAGTCCCAACTCCCCCCGGTCGCCAGGGGCTTCCACTGGTACACCTCCCCCACCCCAAGAGGGGTAGGAGTGCCTCATTATTGCCCCCATGTGGCTCCCACTGACAACATGGCGGATGGGGTGGTGGCCTTCTTACCCCTTACAATGGTGAAAGCCCTGACTCCCCCAGGTGGGGGCACCTGCTTCCTGTCAGGAGGGGTGGAAGGAAGGGCTCCCCACGTGGTTTCCTCTGACACCTAAGGGAGTGAGGGTGGGGGTGTTGTTACGGCCCAGTGGAGATGAAAGCCCCTCTCCCTACTGGGCATCTGCTGACACCACCCCAGCAGGAGAGGTGAGGAGAGCAGGCTTTAGTGGGAGCTTTTTTCCTCCTTGCCTGTTGGTGTTTCCTGGTTCCGGGCTTCTTCAGCTCCAATTTTGGGATATATGAGGCAAAAAAACAAACCCAGGGAACTCACTGCCATGTCATTCGTCAAGTCCTAGGGTCCCTGATCAGTCTGCCTTCTCTCTGAAACAGGAGGGAAGTGGGCAGGGCACAACCCTTAAAGAATGACACAGCTGGAGAGAAAAACTGGAGACAAAAACTGGTTCCAACCGATTAGGCCCAAGATGGCAGAAGATTAGACTTCCAGTAGACCTTGAGCTCATTATACACTCACTGTAATACATTAGCATCTAAACGACACACCCACCAGCACCTTGACAGTTCTGAGGCTGACCATAAAAGGCCAAAAAGTAGGCGGTGGCCCAATTCCTGGAAATCCCCACCCTTCCCCCAAATAGTTGGAATAATCCTCCCACTCATTAGCCTATGAAAGTACCCAGCCCATAAAAACTAACCATCGCATATTTCGGGGCCACTCTCGCCTTCTAAGACCGACCACATTCTACCTATGGAATGTGTATCTCTCTTAAATAAATCTACCTCTTACCAATCACTTTGCCTCTTGCTGAATTCCTTCTACGCCAAGATATAAAGAACCCGACCTTCATTAAGTCCTGAGACCAGGTGTGCAGTTTCATTTGGGACATTGTGGGTTCAAGTCCCATCTGAGGTGCAGTCTCATCTCCACCTTTCAGTCGTCTTATGTTTGTTTTATATTTATGCCCTGGGTTTTCCATTGTACTGAAAGAAGGCAATAGGGAAAAGTATATTGACTCCATCTTCTCAGGAGGGGAAGTCTCTTTAGGTGTTTGCTCTTGTGTTAGGAGAGACTTGAGCATGTTCCAAGGGCTAGAAGGAAGGAGGGAGGGAGGCAGCTGCTGATGGAGGCCGATGTCGGGAAATGGTCAGGCTACGATCTGGAGGTTGGGGGGATTAGCCTCGGGCAGGGGAAGGGTAAATCCTGAAAAGGAAGGTAAGAATGGACCGAGGGTGCAGGTAAATGCGAATGAGACAGAATGCCAGCTCCAGTAGTTTCCATCTCCTCCGTTAAGGATGGGGTGGGGTGGTAAGTGATTATGGAAGTGCAGGGTGAGGGGCTGGCAGAGAAGAATGAAGGCTTGGAACAGCCGTGGGGAGTTTCAGAGGAAGCTCCCTATGCTCATGTGTAAATGGCAGCCATCAACAGCAATTTCAATTGCTAATACTAACATTTCCTGAGGGCGTGCCATGTGCCAGGCTCTGACCCTCTCAAAACCTCCAGAGAGGCTAAGTGGGATTCCCACTTAGTGGTGAGGAAACCAAGACCACCAGCACCACCAGCACCACCACCAGCACCATTGTTACAGTTTGAATTGCATCCAGGACAAACATTTTAGGGCCTGAAATCACAGAGCCAGAACTTGACCACATGGTGTCTAATTATTGATCCAGCTCTCTTGGGCTCTCTGAGGGCCCAGCTGAAATTAGCACCCATGAATTCGTGATGTCCTCACACCTGGGTGAATTTCTCTAGGCAGATGGGCATAAAAGCAGAGGTGGAATTGCTAGAGGGAAGCAGGGCTGGGGTCTTCCAGGCTGAGATGGCAGAAGAACAGAGTGGAGAGAGACTGTATTGGCAAGAGATGGCCTGAAGTAGCGACCATGTGTCCTGACTGGATAAAGAATTAAGTCAAGACAGTAAGGGACTGCTAGTATTCAGGAAAAATGGCAGATCCAAGCTGCCAGAGGTCTTGATGGGGTGGAAGGTAGGTGGGAGTGATGGTAATGAGGGCATGAGAGAGTATGAACTAAAGGAAGCTGCTGTTAGTGAGGGAGATGTTAAGTTAAAGATTTCCTGGCAAGGCAGATTCTGGAGGTGACAAGGTTTAGAGTGTGGGTGGCTGAAGGGTGGGGAAGGCAAAGGATTTGAAGTCAAGAAA
Source organism: Neophocaena asiaeorientalis asiaeorientalis (assembly GCF_003031525.2). Classification (NCBI taxonomy): domain Eukaryota; kingdom Metazoa; phylum Chordata; class Mammalia; order Artiodactyla; family Phocoenidae; genus Neophocaena; species Neophocaena asiaeorientalis. Next base: position 254,379 of record NW_020173766.1, read on the forward strand.
CTCAAGGGTGGAGAGGTACACTTGCCCAAGATTACACAGCTAGTCGCTGGGAGAGATAGGATTTGTTAAAAAAAAAAAAAAAAAAAAAAAAAAAAAAAATTCAAGGATACTTGTGAAAGCACGGTAAACAGACTTTTTTAAGGGGAGGCTGCAGAAACCAGTGTAAGGACCACTGGAATGACATTTTGCAGTGGGGGAGAGAGACTGGGCTCAACTCCAAATACAGCATGGGTAAATGGGAATGTATAGCCAGGAAACAGGATGTGAGGGGGCAGTGGGTGGACAATTACTAACAGGAAACATCGGAGGTAAGGGGGACTCCTGCAGGCAGGCTGGAGCGATCAGACCCCACCTGGGGGCTGGTGTTGTATGAGGAATCCAATCACGTATTGAGGAGGGAGGTTCTTACTAAACTGACTCAGCAGGGTTCTTGCTAAAACTGGATTTTACAAATAAGTGCACAGATGGGCCTAGGAGGAGATGCAGGAGGCTGATTAAGGTTTGGTCAAGCAAAGAATCTTCGTCAGATTTAAACAAGACTCAGAATCCAGAGAGAAGTATTTACAAGTGTGGGTGAAATATGTTGCCTGCTATATTAGTAAACAAAGGATGCTGTGGCAGCAGCCGCTGCAGCTGCCCCAGCTGTGCATGCTGAGGGGATTCAGGATGGAGAGAAGCTAGACACTGGCCCTAGATAGCTAAGGTGCATATCAAAGGACTGATTTCCATGAGTCCAGACTCTTGCATATTCCTATACACAGAAAAGTGCTAAATTCATTAACTTGAGACGTCTGGTTTTTCTTTAACTGACAGTAATCTTCTGACGTTCTGACTACCTGGTTTTTACGGCAAAAACTCCTATATATCCTGGCTCCTCCCTTGCCTCTTCAGAGCAGTCCCTCAGAGCTATCTGAGAGGCTGCGTTCCAGGCTTCAGTCCTCAGAAATTCCAACGAATAAAACATAATTCTCAACTGTTAGATTTTGCATTTTTTTTTCCCAATCGACACAAGCATGGCTTGAAGTGAAATTGGGGTGAAAGAAGGATACTGATACTGAGGGCTTCCCTGGCAGTCCAGTAGTTAAGACTCTGCGTTTCCACTGCAGGAGGCGCAGGTTCAATCCCCGCTCGAGGAACTAGGATCCCACATGCCGTGCAGACAAAAAAAAAAAAGGATACCGAACCTCACATATGCATTACTCACTCCCAGACTATGTGCTGTGCCTGGTATTGGGGACACTGAAATAGAAGGAGCAGGTGCCGCCTACAGGAAACTCACAGAGCACATCTACAAAACAGAACGATAACCACTGTTTGGAACCAGCAGGGAGGGACTGTCCTGGGCTGTAGGAGGGGCTGGGGTGGTAAGATCAGGGTCAGGAGCAGCTGCAACAAGGAAGTAATGCTTAGGCTGCCTCCAAGTGAGGCAGGAGACAGATGGGCCACAGGCTGAGCAGCTGGAGTTCATCCCCTGCAGACAGAGACTCCAAAAGAGCAGGAGTGAGAGAGAAGCTGAGCCCTGCCCAGATGAGAGACAAAGAGACCCCATATTCCTCATTCTCGAAGTCAAGGAGACCTCCCCGAATACACATGGGCAGAAAGGCTCCTTGAAGGTCAAAAAGGGAGGGGGTGCCACCCCATTGCAGGTGATGTCAACCTACCCATAGGCCTCTTCACTAGAATCCATCTTGGCTAAGAGATGCGCGCGCACACATGGGAGGACACTGAGATAAACCAAATGCGGACTCAGAACCAGGCAAAGCAAGATGACTGGCCACAGGAAACCTGGAAGAAATGCCCCATATAAGTGATTCAAACTACCACGAGGGCGTGACTCCCTCTCAGACCCCACCCGTGTGTCTATCCACATGTACCCTTTATCCTCCTAATAAACACTTTACTTGTTTCACTACTTTCCATCTCTTTGTGGGAATTCATTTCCACACAGCTGATGGGCCAGGGCCTTGTCACGGGCCACTGTGCCTGGTGGTCTAGTGGCAAGGATTCAGCACTCTCACTGCCTTGACCTGACTTCCATCTCTGGCCGGGGAACCGAAATCCTGCTTCGAGCCACTGCAGGCCGAGATCCCAAGATCACAGGGACGTTTACCAGGCGGGCACTACGGATCAGCATCGACAGTGGGAGAGAACGGACACAGCAGAGAAAGAGCCTGGTGTGTTCAGAGGCCTCCAGGCAGCCTGGCCTGAGGAGCACAGGGGCCATATACTAGGGCATGAGGGCAGGCAGGGGCCTCACGAACTATGCTAGGTCCTGTCTGCACCTTTGCCTGAGTGTCCTATGTGGAGGAGAGTGGTCAGAAGCAATTTACATTTTAAAAAATGTGGAAAAGCAGATGACAAACAAAGAGTCCAATGACTTCAACTATATAAAAAGCATTACTAGACTGGCACACGTAAATATAAAGAGGATTATGTTCTCTTTCCATTTCCCTAAGTTTCCTTTGTCATGATCAGCACATTATTTTTGCCACAAAATGTGGTTAAAATAAAAAGGGAACAAGCGTGGAGTTACCAGAATCACATTTTCCTGGCTGGAGAGAAGTCACAAGAAACAATACAGATGCTTACCCCATATTCTCTGTCTCTTCTCTGCCCTGAGGCAAGGCTGCTTAGTGGGGCTTCCTTCTCTATGGAAGAACTGCACATTCCAGGAAGGATTAGGGGGCAAAGAAGAAAAGCAGCAGGTGTGGCTGCAAAGAGGTGAAGGGCTCTGAGCTTCCAATCCTTGCACAGAAATGCACCTGCCTAAAGAGGAGACGTGGACTAAGAAAGGCTGAGGGCTCTTCCAGATGAAAAGTCAGCTGGAGAGACTTGGCAACTTGCTGCAAAGCAAGAACCCAGATGGGATCTGGATTATGGGGAGATATAGCTCACAAAGGACCATTACAGGGCAGTGGGCAACATATGAATATGGACCGTGGATTGGAAAACAGCATTGGATGAATGTTAAATTTCCTGACTTTGATCAGTGATCTGTGGCTACATAAGAGAATGTCCTTGTTCTTAGAAAATACACACTGAAGTACTTAGAAGGTCTTCAGGAACACGATGTCTGCAACTTACTCTCAAATAGCCCAGAAAAACAACATACATATTAAATATGGAGGGGGAGGGGAACGATAACGTAAAAGGGGGCAAAATACTAACAACTGGTGAATCTGGATAAAATGTTCTCTGAACTTGAGTTATTTGATCCATTGTTGAAACGTTTGAGTAAATTTGAAATTATATCAAATTTAAAATTTACAAAGAAGCAGAGGCAAGGGTCAGGGTTGGATTTTGCTTAGGGCTGAAATCTAAACTCAGGGTGAGAATAAACTAAACTTTGTGAGGGGAGCAAGTGAACCGAAGTTGGGTTTTTTGCTATCTTTAGAATCAACCTTTGTGGAAGACTGACTTAAATGTATTCTTCAAATATTAATAATTAGGGATACCACTTTTGTTTATGCTGTCACTTTAAAAATTGACATATGGACTTCCCTGGTGGTGCGGTGGTTAAGAATCAGCCTGCCAATGCAGGGGACACAGGTTCAAGCCCTAGTCTGGAAGATCCCACATGCTGCAGAGCAACTAAGCCTGTGCGCCACAACTACTGAGCCTGTGCTCCGCGACAAGACAAGCCACCGCAATGAGAATCCCGCACACCACAACAAAAAGTAGCCCCCGCTCGCCACAACTAGAGAAAGCCCGCACACAGCAATGAAGACTCAATGTAGCCCAAAATAAATAAATAAATTTATTTTAAAAAATTGACGTATAGTTGACATACAATAATAATGTTAGTTTTAGGTGTACAACATAGTGATTCGACGTTTAAATACATTACAAAATGATCACCACTGTAAGTCTAGTAACCATGTGTCACCTAAGTTATTACAGTATCATTGACTCTATTCCTGATGCTATATATTACTTCACATGACTTATTTTATAACTGGAAGTTTGCACCTCTTAATCCCTTCCACCTATCTTGCCCAACCCCTCCCCCCCACTCCCCTCTAGCGACCACCAACTTCTGCTAAGATTCTAACAGAGTTTAACTCTATATATTAAGTTTTGACCAGAGGCTTCCGGATTGAAGGTCACCTGGGAGCAACTTTTCCTGAGTGTCCCCATGTAGTTGTGCAAACTTAATGGCAGCAAGGAGAATCAAATTGCTTTTTGGAGAGGGTGCAACAGCCGCGTGCTTTGTGTGGCCTGATGAAAGCTGCCCCTCCTGGGTCTCCTTGGAGCTTTAGGGAGGGGAAAACTATTTCACATAAGGGGTCAAAAGCCTTGGGAGGGGAGGGACTGCATGCATTAAAAGTTGAGAAAATCTGGCAGAGGGGCCCAGGGTGACAGGAAAGGACAAGGGCTCTAAGGGCAAAGGTAAACTCACTGGGGGGAAGGGGCTCTGAGCTTAATTCAAGGGCCTAAGACTTTGTGGAGTTAGTATGTTTGTGTGCTCACGCGCGTGCGTGCATGTGTGTGTGTGTGTGTGTGTGTGTGTGTGTGTGTGTGTGTAGGGTTCAGTGATTCTGGAATAGCCTGCAGCTTAGACCAGCAGCCTCTGGTCCAGCATGGTGCCACACCTTGGGAACGATGGCTGAGCATGTGTGAGCTGAAGGGGTCACAGTGTTGGAGGCCAGCGTGTGACACCCCTACAGTGGCCTGGATGGAGCCAGAGCAGCTAGGACATCACCTCCTGAACAGACAAGTGTCCTTGGGGCTGAGCCCGTCCAGGCTTCAACAGTGACCTGTGTGCTGTTTCTAGAACACAGTAGCAGTGGCCAGCACAGCCCCTTCAAGTTCTCTCCCAGCCTGCGTTTGGAAGAAGGACTAGGACTTTTTAAGCCCCCAGTGTTCTTACACAATTTGAGGAGGGAGGGGCCTCAGAAAGCAAACAATGAATCTTTGTGAACTATTAATTGGTGAAATAAAAAAAATACGTGTCTCTACCAGGTGGTATGTAATCTCCAAAGGGGTCACCATCAGTCCCGTCCTTCCCTGTACACACCGAGGGGTGGGGTGCATTTCCTGCCCCCTGCATTTAGGCTGGCCTGGGACTGCTTTGACCTAATGTGGTGGAACTCCCCTGCCCTGGTCTTCAGGCCTGGCAGTTCCTGCTTTCTTCCTCTTGGAACTTTCGATCTTGGTTGCTGGTTGCTGCCTCTTGAAACCCAGTGCCCTGAGGTGAGAAGCGCAGTGCAGCCACACAGAGAGGCTTCATGGAGGACTGAACTCTGGTAGATGGCCAGCACCAACTTGCCCACTCAGTGATGGAGACCAATTTGGACTTTCCAGCCATCCCAGCACCCCGGCCAATGCCACACGAAGTAGAAGAACCCCTCAGTCACCCACAGAATCATGACAGGGAATAAACAGTTTTGTTATTTTTAAGCCATGAAGTTCTAGGGTTTTTTTGCTTGTTTTTTAATGTAGCAAATGACAACACATATTATAAGCTGGATAGGTGAATCAGACAGGAAATATATAGAAGCCCAATTGATGAGGTCGTGTAATCTGGCTTAAGGCTCAGCCGACTGAGCCTGTGTTGGTTTATACTCCCCGAAGGAGTCACGACACCCTGATCACTGTTCCCATCTATGGCTTCCTGTTGTAAATGGAGACACTGAGTACCCGGGAGGGAAACTGACTGCGCAGGTCACAAAGCTGGTGGTTAAAGCAAGACTGAGGGCCAGGTCTTCCGAAACCTTCTCCTTTCTACACAGGAAGAAACGTTACCATCACCGTTAGAAACCTGAGCCCTTATCAGTGGCTTCCCACATGCCCTGCTCTCGCTGCACGGGGCTATCTCTGTGAAGCCCCGCTGAGTCTCTGCACCCTGTGTTGTCAAGACTGTGGTCAATACCCACCTCCCAGATGAGGAAACGAGACTGAGAGGAGCTGAAGTATTGCCCAAGGTCACATGGCTAAGCGAAGTGGAGCTGGAATTTGAACTCGAGGTTAACTAAAGGGGCCCCAGTGTCAACTGCACCCCCCGACTGTCTTTCCCTTCGTCACAGAATGAGTTCAGAATTCTGATTGTAGTTGTACCTTTGGATAAGTTAGGTTTACCCAAAGCCTGACGTTCCCGCCTGCGGTGTTTACAAATTTTGTGAACTTTGCTCCTTTCACTTGTGAAAATGAAACACGCCTCCCTCTGCTTGCCCTGCTCAGCACCCTGTTGCTGTGGTGAGATGAAGTGAGAAAGGGGGCTGCTGTGTAACCCGGGTGAGCGGCAGTCAATGTGACCACTCATTAAAACGATGAGATATTCTGCAGATGCTAAATCGTAATTCATGTTGAACTGTGCTGGTTTTAAAGCAAAGTTTTAGAAAAGGGCTCTTTCTGCTTTCCTTTTCTTCTGCTTTTTAAATTGTAAATAGAGCACGTTTCAAAGAGAGAACTTGTCTTTCCTGGGCTGCTTGAAGTCCTGGCGGGAATGTGTGGATTCACACCCTGTGTCTGCCCAGTCCTCTGACTTCGGGCCAGAAGTCGACACTTACAGGGTCCCTGAGAGGAGGGAGGGGAAGATGGTCATGCCTTTGTGACTCACAGGCTCCCATCCACCTTCCTCAGGCCGCTCCCTGGGCTGCTCAGACAGCCTAGAAGAGTAGGGGTCCCCACAGAGCCACAGCCTCCAGGCTCAGTGGGCCTGAGAGAGCTACACAGCAACACTGCCGAGTTTCCCTGTTCTGTGCCACATGTAGCTCAAACCCTCTCACTCTAGAATTCTGTGACTGTCCCCCATCCCCACTATCAGCAGGTGACCCACTACTTTTTCACCAAGAAAACAGAAGCCAACAGGATAAAATACTCATAACTTCTTGCTAGAAAACGTTCCTCTTCACCTGCACTTTCACACCTCCTGGCCTCGTTCCCATGGGACGCTTGGCCGAGGCAAATCCTGCCCATCCCCGACCCCCTCTGCAGACATTACTCCATCAGCTTTGCCCCCATCTTCCATCTCTTCCTCTCTGTAGCTCAAGCCTTTCCCATCTGATAAAGTCTTGACCCCTCCAGCTGCTGCCCCATCTCTCCCTCCCTCCACAGTTAAACAGAAAGCCATCTGCTCCTCAACCACTCAAATCTGGCCATCTGTGCTCTCCATTCCACTAAAACTCATCACCCTACGGTCACTTGCTAAACCCACTGGGGGTTCTAAAGGCTTCCCCCAGCCTGGCTGCTCAGCTGCACCAGAGAACGTGACCACCACTTATTTCTTGAAAAGTTCTGTTTTCTGACCTGGAAAACACCCTCTCTCTTAGTTTCCCTCCTATCTCTCTGACTGTTCCTTTCAGTCTTTCTTTGCTTGTCTCTAAAATGTTGTCTTTGCCTTGGCTTCTGGCCCTTTTCTCTTGCCACACATTCTCAGGATCAGGGGTCCAGCCAGGGGCCAAGGAGAAATTGTACGTGAGTGAGTCGGGCTGGGCAGGAGCATAGCATGGGGACTGAAGCAACCGGGTGCACGTATGGTGGAAAGGTGGCAGCGGCAACTCAGCACTAGCGGATGGCTGCCAGGAGCAGGGTCGGCAAACGTTTTCTTTAAAGGGCCAGAGAGCAAATATTGTAGACTTTTGTGGGCCACGTACAATCTCTGTCATATATTCTTCTTTGTTTTAACAACCCTCTAGAGACGTAAAAAAAAAAAAAGAAAAGCTCACTTCTAGGGTCATACAAACACGAGCCAAGGGCTGGACCTGGCATTCAGACTGTAGTTTACTGATCCCTGCTCAAGAGTGAACACAAACGCAGAATGACCAAATCTTCAGGTTTCCTAGAGAAGCCAGAAAGCTGGATTTTGTTTGAAATCTTTTAGTTATTAGACTCCTGCATTTAGAAGATCTCCGGCTGCACCTGCCTCCAGGTACCCACTGAGCATCTTGTGGCCACATGTGGTACACCCAGAACCCAATGCATTAGCAGACTCCCTGCCCAAGTTGAGTTCACAATCTCAGCAAATGGCAATGCCCTTGACTAAACTGCCAGAAACAGATACCTGGGGGTCCCTGCCCTCACACCCTGTCCACCTGGCTCTGTCCTCAATGCCACTTGTCTGTGTTGGGTCCCCATTATTTCATCCCTTGAGGACAACCTCCTCCTGATAAAGAGTCCCCGTCTTATCCTCTTTTAATCCGTTCTGCAGCCAGAATGATCTTCCTACGATGCAAATCTGGGCATGTCACTCCCCAAGTTTGACTTATTTGCTAATTGGAAGAGGTCCTAAACTTCAGTTGGCTCTCAAGGCATCTGGGGGTCTAGCTCCTGCTGGGCTCTTCAGGCTCTCCTCCCCTTGCTCACCCCACCTCACTCTGTGCCTGTCTTTGTGGCTACCTTCAGTTCCTAAAACAAGGAAAGCCCCCCTCTCACTTCCAGGTCTCACATCCTTCACTCCACTCCACAAACTGACAAACTCTTTTTTGTACCTAATTCTAGAGTTATAAAGCCTTCCCAGATGTCCCCAACTCCTGCTAGCTGGTGCCCTTTCTTTCTTTCTGTCACATAACAACTTTATTAATATATAAGTCACATGCCATATAATTCCCCCATATAAAAAAGGCAGATGCCTGGAGGGGTAGATGTGGGCAAGGGAGTACAAGACCTTCCACTAGGATGTGGGAAGAAAACAGAACAGTTTTTTTTTTTGCGGTACACTGGCCTCTCACTGTTGTGGCCTCTCCCGTTGCGGAGCACAGGCTCCAGACGCGCAGGCCCAGCGGCCATGGCTCACGGGACCAGCCGCTCCGCGGCATGCGGGACCCTCCCTGACCGGGGCACGAACCCGCGTCCCCTGCATTGGCAGGGGGACTCCCAACCACTGCGCCACCAGGGAAGCCCCAGAACGGCTCTTTATATTTATTTTTATATTATACTTTTATCTTCTTCTGGTGTTATTCTATACATTTCATACTTTTATCTTCTTTTGGTGTTACTCTATACATAAGATACCAGCACAGTAGAACACACATGTGATGATGAATAAATAAATATTCACATGTTGGAGGTACCTGCCCAGCGCTGTTAACTGACAGCAGCCTGCAATCAGAAGTGTAGAGATGATATCTCATTGTAGTTTTGATTTGCATTTCTCTAAATCTATCCCGCTGCCTCCCTTTCGAAGGAGAAAAACAGCCCACCTGTACGAGACAGGGCCGGCTCTGCCAAAGGGTCTGAGGTTGGTATACAAGCGCCCCCTTATTCCCTCGACTACTTTGGGTTTGGCCCGCATCACCTTGCGTGCCTCTGCTTCCCCTTCTCCCTGAGTTGATCTCTCCGAAAGGGCATTAGAGTTGCCGAGGCTCCCCCACCCCTTCACTGCACAGGGACCGAAAAAACACATAGCTGTCTTTCAAAGGAACATCACATATCGAAACAGAGAGACAGAGCAGATAACAAAATTAACAATGTGGAAATGGTTATGAGACACTTACAAGTCTTGGGGTTCACTGTTGCCGGTCTTTATCCGAATGTGCTAGCGCTGCCCCCCTAGGTCTCATTCCTTTTAGTCTTTCACAGTGAGCCCCACAGAAGCCTCCTCCTTTTGCCCTTTGCACACCCATGTACACACGTGTGCGCACATGCCAGGATCCAAAACTCCCTCTGCTCTGTACCCACCACTCCTATGCCACGCTGCCCAGTGAACTTTGTGCTACTTCAGTCTCTTCAGCACTGATCTTTGGCTTCCTCAAGGGCGAGGAAGTGAATACAACTCAACAATGCCTGTCAACCTTATAGTTCTCTTACAGTGATTATTTTAGAACAGTTTACAGATTTATGTTCCACATAGCATTTACTGTTTGTCAATTTTGAGGACAAGAACACAGGTTAGGAACTCAATGCAAAGATGAAGATTAAAACGGATCTTGATAGACTGGGTCACTGAACTGAAACCAACAAGATGAGATTTAAGAAGAAAGTAAATTCATGTTCTGATACTTAGAACATTAGTCATGCACAAGAAGTAGATGGTAAGATCTGTGATGGATGGCAGTCCAGGGAAAAGTTATCTTGTGATCAGGCCATAAGTGACAAGGTCTTACCTTAAAACTAGGTCAATAAGAACTAACTGTGTGACATTTGCTAGAAAATTCATTGCAAAATCTGATTATCTCTGGGCTTAGAAAACAAATGGACTCTACTCCCCTTCCCCACCCCCACCAACACCTGGGAAAAATCAAAGGGCCATGATGTATAAATTACCTCTGAATTAAATTAAGAACCAGCTTGGGAAAATACCCACTGACTATCACAGGTACAACCCAGTAGCCCCTTCACACTAAGTAGCTGGTCAACTCCTCTAGATGTGGGTGGTTAGAAATAAGGTCTCAATTTTGATACTGGTCTTTTTCCAGATGCTCTTCTGTTCTCAACATCTGTTGTTCAGTTCTTGTCTCAGGCTGGTCAGATAATGGCTGACCCTGAACAAGGGCACCCTCTCCTTATAAATGCATGGAAAAAAGCAAGTTCTCAGTTAGTGGAAAAACGCTAAAGGGGTGGATGACCTTCTGTTGGCTTATTGCAGAGCGTATTCCCACACTGGATATGACCTTCCAAGGAATCTTTCAACCTCCAAAAGGGTCAAATATGGAACTGAAAATCATGAGTGAGTTTTCACCCTAGTCTTGAAACATCTATCTCAATAGTTGTCAATAAATTATTTTTAAAATTTTCAAATATTAAAAATAATAGATGCCATGAGGACATCTTGGGATCAAGTATCTGGGTGGGAAAGGAGGAGTAATGTGCCAACTCCTAACTGATTGTGACCAGCTCTAGGAAGGATGGAAGCTGGGACCTTGGTTGGTGTCTGTGGGTGTGAAATGGTATCTCATTGTGGTTTTAATTTGCAATTTGCATTTCTTTAATGACTAAAAATGTTGAGCATCTTTTCATACTTTAACAGCCATTCGTAAATATTCTTTGGTGGAATACCTGTTCATATCTTTTGCCTATTTTTTGCTTGGGTCTGTTGTTTTCTTACTATTGAGTTGTATGAGTTCTTTGTAAATTCTGGAGACAAGTCTTTTATCAGATATGTGTTTTGAAAATATTTTCTCCCAGTCTATTTCCTGTTTTTACATGTTTTATTTGGGAGGGGGGGCGTGCCACACGACATGTGGGATCCTAGTTCCCCGAACAGGGATAGAACCCATGCCCCCTGCAGTGGAAGCGCGGACTCCCAACCACTGGACCACCGGGGAAGTCCCTGTCTTTACATGTTCTTAATGTTGTCTTTTGAAGTGCAAAAGCTTTGAATTTTGATGAGGTCCCTTTTATGAATTTTTTTTTCCATTTACAAACTATGCTTTTCATACTGCATCTAGGAAATCTTTGCCTAGCTCAAAGTCTCAAGATTTTCTTTTGTGATTTCTTCTAAAAGTTCAATTGTTTTATCTCTTACATCTAAGTCTATGATTCATTTGAGTTAATCTTTGTGTATGGTGTGAGGTGAGGGTCTTATTCATCTTTCTGCATACACATACTTACTATGAAATATTTTTCTGTAACGTCAATGTTGATAGCAACTTAATATTCCATTTCATGAACATACTATAAATAGCAGGATTCTGATAAGTGTTTAACAAGTGTCTCTCAAAAGAAACAAAAACAGACAAACAAAAACCCAACAGCCCTAATATGTAGTATTTGCCAATTCCCCTGGTGTAAATAATCCAACCACTTCCAATTTCAAGGTACCAATGTTACATAACATCATGGAGTTGGGAAGAGATCTCACAGTTGGTTCTTATAAACTGCTACAAGCTGGTTGCAGCACATTACTGAATGTATTTAACCAATACCCCACGATCTGAGGGGGTTTTGTTTGCTTCTTGTTTTTCCACCTTTTACCCTCAATATAGAGAAGTGCCCCTCCAAGCAGGAAGAAGCAGCCTATTTTTATTCCCTGCTGTAAATGAATGCTGGCCCTCCAGGGAATTTGTTCTCTCATAATGAGCACAGCTATTGTTAACATTCTCGCAGCCTTCCTGTGGTCAGATTTAGTAATGCCCACCATACTTACTTTCAGGACAACTCACTTGCTTCCTGGGGAAGATAAAGAAAACTGAGTTTTGACCAAACAGAAGTACAAAGCTGCTTGAACTTCTGCAATTTTGCAAAGACACATATTCAACATTTAAATTAAGGGGGTGACTTCTCCTTTACTCCCTCGAAGGAACCAAGTATCGAATTAAGCAAATGTTGCAGGGCGAAACAACTGTCTTGACAGACACTGGAGTAACATCAAGTGAGAATGGCCACAATGTGTCAGCTTCCTGAAGGCATCTGGGGCTCCAAAGTAATGTGCGGAAATTAATGGAGTATGACACTGTTTCAAAGAAAATGTACCAAACCTTCCTTTTGAGGAAAACCTTGTAAGAAATGAAAATAAAATGAGGGGGCACTCTGGGGTAGATGTTTTTCATAGATAGTAGTTATTAAATCCCCGTTTGGAGTTCTGTGCAATCCACACAGCTCTACCCACATTGTTACAAGGCAGGAAAGGGGCAGAGGCCTGGGAGGCAGTGGAGGGTGAGCAATGAGAGGGTCAGGGGACACTGGTCACTAAGCGGAGTGGGGACAAGAGGGCTTTGAGCAATTGCCACTACCCCACGAGGCTTTACCCCAAGTCTTTAAAACTACCACTATTTAAGCTACCCTTTTCAATTAATATGAAAAGCGAGGCTCAGGGAGATGCTAAAGTGCTTCTCCGGAGTCTCCTGGCATTTAGATACCTGTGTTTTTAACCTGTGCTTCATGTATGCACCGAGTCCCGTCCTGAACAGAAAACTCAAACTCAGTATTTTCTCATGGCTCCTGCTCCAGCCCATCTCCCAGCCACTCCACCCTCTGCCCCCAGCCCAGCACTCCCCACCCAACCCCCCACTGGAAGTCTTACCCAATGTTTTACAGTTCCCAGAGGGTCTCATGCTTCTGGGTCCTTATTCACACCATACCTTCATCCAGGAATGCTGATCCTGGATGTTTTTGGAAAAAGCATTGAATCCTTTTCTCAATCTTTTCCCCTACTCTCCTTCTCTCTTCCCTTCTCTCTCTCTCTTTTCTTCTTCATTTCTTTCTTTTCACAAAGAACAGTTTTTCTTATGATGTGCTCATTTAAAATATTGGAGAGGGACTTCCCTGGTGGCGCAGTGGATAAGGCTCCACCTGGGTTCAATCCCTGGTCAGAGAACTAGATCCCACATGCATGCCGCAACTAAGAGTTCGCATGTCACAACTAAGGAGCCACGAGCTACCACTAAGGAGCCCACCTGCCACAACTAAGACCTGGTACAACCGAATAAATAAATAAATACTTAACAAAATAAAATAAAATTAAATTTAAAAATAAATAAAATAAAGTATTGGAGAGCTCTGAAAGAGTGTACAGAAGAAAATAAACCACCGGTGTGGTGCTTGTACAGCATCCTTGGAGTTATGCTGAAAGGACATTTCCTAGAATCCCCTGCCTGTAGCGGTCCAGGTGAGCGTCTGCAAGAAATCATTAGCGAGCGATCTGCAAGAGTGAAGCAAGCTAATGCTGTGCTCCGAAGGTGAAAACAGTGGTCAGCGTGCTGGCTCACAGGCTACTCTTGTGAGTGTAGGGCAGCGCCTGGACCCACAGCCAGTGCAAGTCCCACTGTTCCTGCATCCCGGGCCACCTATGCATCAATATGGTAAAAGTGCAGGTTCCCCTGCAGGTCATTCTCTGCATAGTTTGTCCTCATGTGGTCTAGCAGTCCTACCGTTATCTCTAGGTTGGCCTATAGAGACTTCCTCTACAGTGATGACTCAGCATTGGATGCGGAGGCGACAGCCTGCACAGACTCACCTACCAGCTCCCTCAATGGCATACAATCCAATTCCCAAACAAATCCCTTATTCCAGAGGTTCCCAAGGCTTCTCAGTTCTTGGTGCCTTTATACTTTTTTTTTCTCAGTGCCCTGGGCCAAAAGAAATACCAAACAATTCTACTCATTAGGTGGTTAGATCCAAACAACTGAAAAGAAAATACATATAAATTGAAAAAATATATATATATTTTTTGGCTGCGCTGCACGGCTTGTGGGATCTTGGTTCCTCGACCAGGAATTGAACCTGGGCCCTCGGCAGTGAGAGCACAGCGTCCTAACCACTGGACCGCCAGGGAATTCCCTGATTTTATATTTTTAAATAGTACCAGTGGGATATGTACAGCTGTTGGGTGTGGCCCAACTTCTCAAACCTTGGAATCCCATTGGACACTGCCACCCTCATTTCCTGTTCTTCACTGCTTATCTCAAACCACTGGAAACTCAGCTCTGCAAAGATATGACAACTTTGAAAGGCATGTACTACTATCTAATATTGAAACTGTAAACTATCTCAAACTAGTAGTTCCTGTGGTGCCCAACAAATGTCAGGTATCAATTTACAGCCCTTGAAAATTGGAAATATTCCATAGAACTCTTGTGAATTCATTGAAGCCCCTGGGGTGTCTCAGTCCACAGTTTGGGAGCCATGGCCTTATCTCATATGTCATTTCTTTGATGAAACCCTGAATGATACATAAAAAAACCTCATTAAACTTTTGGGTACCTTCTCCTTCTGAGATGTGAAGTGATTTGCCTCAGTCACACACATGATTAAAGGCCTCAATAAGAGATGGAGTACTCTTCTGCCAAGAGAAGAAAATACAGGACAACCCAGGAAAACACCAGTACCTCCGGGTTGGAAAGGAACCTTTAAACTACAATTTAAAGAGCGTATACCAAAAGACAAAACTTGATGAGTTTCATTACACCAAGGTGAAGGATTTCTATTCAACAAAGGAAACTATACATAAAGTATTGATAATATACAGCTGAAACTATGATAGAAGCCATTTGCAATGTCTAAAGCATAAAGAAATTAAAATCCAGAATATACAAAGAGGTTTTGCAAGTCAACAAGAAATGACAGCAAACCCAATACAAAATGATCAAAGATAAGAACAAGTAATTTCAAGAAGAATCTCAAAAGCCTACCAAGTATGTAAACAGATGTCCTAACTCATCAGTATTCAGAGAAATATACAATGAAACAACTCTGTCACTTTGTTAGACTAGCAAAGATTAGAAGGCAGTATAACACCAAGTGGTTACAAGGAACCTGCATGCAGTTAGTGGCGATATAGACTGAACTCACTTACATGCCCTTTTTCAGGCCAACTCTGTATGAGACTATTGCAGCTTTATCTGTAAGAGCAGAGAGTTGGAAGAAATCTTGGTGTCCATCCTTGGGAGAGCAGACAAGTAAAACATGGAAGATATACTCTGTGCAGTACTGTGCAGCAGGGAAAAGATATGGATTGGATGTTCTACATAGCAACATGGATGGGCATGCAAACCAAGTGCTATGTTGAAAAATAAGGAACAGATACCATTTACCTAAGTTAAAAATACTACACAAAACAATAAATATTTTGAACACATAAAAAGAAAATGAAATAGAATTACAGTATGATCCAGCATTTTCACTTCTGGGTGTATACCCTAAAGAACTGAAAGCAGGGTCTTGAAGAAATATCTGTACACTGATGTTCACAGCAGCATTATTCACGTTAGCTAAAACATGGAAGCAACTCAAGTGTCCACCAATGAATGAATGGATAAGCGAAATGCTGTATATCCACACAATGGAACACTACGGAGCTTTAAACAGAAGGAATATCTGACAAATGCTACAACATGGATAAACCTTGAGAACATAAGTGAAAGGGCCAGTCACAAAAGGACATATATTGTATGATTCCACAAAAATGAGGACCTGGGAGGAGGAAGGAATGGGAAGTTATTGTTTAATGGGTAAGCATTTGCAGTTTTACAAGGTGAGAAGATGGAGATCTGGAGATGGATGGTGGTGATGGCTGCACAACTTAATACCACTGAACTGTAACCTTATGGTTAAGACGGTATTTTATGTGTATTTTACCACAATAAAAATGGGGGAACAAAAATAGAAAATGATATTCATTAAAAACCTTAGAATGGGGACTTCCCTAGTGGCGCAGTGGTTAAGAATCTGCCTGCCAATGCAGGGGACACAGGTTCGAGCCCTGGTCTGGGGAGATCCCACATGCCACGGAGCAACTAAGCCCGTGCGCCACAACTACTGAAGCCCGCACGCTCTAGGGCCTGAGCGCCGCAACTACTGAACCCGTCTGCAGCAACTACTGAAGCCCACACGCCTAGAGCCTGTGCTCCGCAACAAGAGAAGCCACCACAACGAGAAGCCTGCGCACCGCAGTGAAGAGTAACCCCCGCTTGCTGCAACTAGAGAAAGCCCGTGCAGAGCAACAAAGACCCAACTCAGCCTGAAAAATAAATAAGTAAATAAATGTATGTTTAAAAAAATTTTTTAAAAACCTTAGAATGGGATTTCTGCTTTTGGTCATTCAATTTTTCCCATTCATCTGTCAACAGACACTTAGGTTGTTTCCATACCTTGGTTATTGTGAGTAATGCTGCAATGAACATGGGAGAACATTTATCTCTTTGAGATAATGACTTTGTTTCATTTGGATATACTGCATACCCAGAAGTGGGATTGCTGGGTCATATGGTAGCTCTATTTTTAATTTCTTGAGGAACCTCCATACTGTTCTCCACAGTGGCTGCACCAATTTACATTCCCACCAACAGTGCACAAGGGTCCCCTTTTCTCTACATCCTCACCAACACTTGTAACCTCTTGTCTTTTTGATAACAGACATCCTAACAGATGTGAGGTGATATCTCACTGTAGTTCTGACTTGCATTTCCTGGATGATTAGTTATGTCGAGCACTTTTTCATGTTGTTGGAGATTTGTATGTCTTCTTTGAAAAAAATGTCTATTTAGGTCCTTCACCCATTTTTAAATTGGGGTTTTTTGTGGGGTTTTTTTGCTATTGAGGAGTGAATGAGTTTCTTGTGTATTCTGGATATAAACCCATTATGGGATTCGTGGTTTGCACAGATCTTCTCCCACTCCATAGGCTGCCTTTTCATTTTACTGATAGTTTTTTTTTTTTTTTCTGTGCAGAAGTTGGAACCTTATGTGCCAAAAAGTAAGAAAGTGCTCAAGAAAGGATAGGAAAGCATAGCAAAAGGACATAGGATCCAACTTGAAGGGACTCCCACAGATAAATCTGGGACAATTTGGGCATCAAAATAAAGACAATATTAGACTGTATTCAACTGGATAAAAAAGGAATCCAGGAGGTCATGGTGATATAAACAAACAAGTGAATAATATGTAGGTGGAAGAGAAAAGATTTACTTTACAGTAGAATGCCAACTAATAACAGTCACTTATTAATTAATACTTACAAAATTCTTCACGGTGGGGAAACTTGGTAGACACCTTCTAAAACGAGGGATAAAGTTTAACGTCTTTAGTCATGAGGCAAGTTGGCACCACGTGCCTCCTGGTACTGAGAAGAACACAGCATCACTTCTGTGATTTTCCTGCCCTAGCTGAATAACCTGAATCTAATCACCAGGAAAACATCGGTAAACCCCAAACAAGGAACCAACTGCCAGGTTACTGAAGTGTTACAATAAAAAATAATGAAGTCACAAAAGGCCTGAAGAATTGTTCCTGAATGAAGGAAACTAGAAAGCCATGGTGACTAAGTAAAACAAGTGGTTCTGGACCCTGGCACTATAAAGGACACTGTTTGCAAAGTGGGCAAAATTGGAAAGAGGGCTGTGAATGACATGGTCATATTGTGTCTGTGTTAGTTTCCTGTTTTGATTGTGTGGGAGTGCATCCTTGTCTAAATAAAACCATCCTGAAGTACTAATGGGTGATGAGGCATCCTATTTGCAACTTGCTCTCAAATGGTTCTGGAAAAAAAAAATGTATCTCTGCATTGTCCGTCTTTTGAGAGAGGGAGGAAAAAAGATAATAAGGAATTTAAGGCAAATGTGGTAAAAAGCTGACAGTAGGGGAGTTTGGAGTGGGGGAGATGGAAGTTCTTTGTGCTATGCATCCATCTTAGGGAAAGGATGAAAAGGAGAAAAGAGTTAGAACAATAACAAGGACGTGGGGTGTGAGCCCGTTCACACAGGGGCAGGGACGGGAGGTGATGGGATGCAGGCAGTTGGGAAGGGCTGGAGGCGTCCTGAGTGACCAAGGAGGGGCCCTGGCAGGAGGAGTCAGATCTCTCATCTGATGGAGCTGCAGAAAGATCGACCCACTTTTCTTCCTTTATTTCATTTAATCCTCAGAACAGCCCCATGGAGTATATACTACTCTTATCCTCATGTTATAGATAAAGAAACTGGAGGTTCAGAGAGTCATCCATTCAACCAGCATTTACTGAGTGCTTGCTGTGTGTCAAACTTTACTGAGGATACACAAAAAAATGTTAAGTGTGATTGGATATGTGTGTGTGTGTGTGTGTGTGTGTGTGTATGTGCATGCGTGCACGTGCATTTAGAAAACAACATTGGAAGGTAACACACTAAATCACTAATACGCTAAGAGAGGTTGCATTTGGGCAATGGAATTACAGGTGCTTCCATTTTCTTCTTTGGGATTTTTGCCTGTTTCCAGTTTTCTACAATGAATACAGACTGCCTTTGTAACAAGTTTTAAAATAAGTATTATTTCAAAAATGGAACTGGAGGATGTTGTGAAATAGTCTTCATTATGATATTGCTGTGGATCCAATAGTACTTTCTGAGGCAGTGCTATTTTACCAAAGTAGTGGACAAATAAATGTTTCTTAAGTCCATTAAGCCTTCTTCTCTTCACACCGCAGAGAGGCCTGGCAGGTTTACAAGTGGAGAGTTGACACCCACCTTGCTCCTGAAGCCTGTATATAAACCCAGTGCAGCGTGATCGCTTCTTCCCCAGACAAGAAGTTCCTAAACTTTCATGACACCAGCTTCTTTGCCACCAGCTTCTTTGCTAAACTTTCATGACACCAGCTTCTTTCATGACACCAGCTTCTTCGCATGCATAAGGACAGCAGGAAAACACAGTAGGTCCCTGACTGAAGGAGAGGGTGACTTGGTAAGAGCACAAAATTCTAGTGTTCACGAGAGGCCAGCTCAATGGTGTCACTGTGATGTAAGGTGGGACACCCATTCACTTAGGGTGCTTTCTGACTGATGGAGTCCTTCTTCCCCTTTGCTGCCCTGGCACCATGGGCTCTGGGGCAGGTCCACCCGTCCCGCCTGGGCTCAGATGGCATCCCTGTACCTGTCCACTGCACTGACAGCTCTGTGAGAACAGACATCCCTCTTGTATCCATGTCTCCCAGGTCCCAAAGAGCTGGCTCTGAACAAAGCAGGTCCCTTAGTCACTGCTGCTGGACTGAATTGATTTGCACAAGCAATCACTGGGAAGTAGGTGGAGTAAATTAGGGTGAATTCCTGTGGTAGAATTCAGTGCAGGCACCAAAACCAATACTTTGAAATAATTTATTGCCTAGGAAAGTGTTCCCAACATACTGCTACTTAAAAACAACAACAGTGGAAGAGTAAATACAGCTGAAGTCCATCTTGCTCGTGAACATAGATATGCACAGGAGAAAAAAAAAACTAAAGGAAAATACACCAAAGAATGTACAGTGGTTGTCTTTGGGTAGGGGGATTATGAATGCTTTTGATGGTTTTTTATCCCTTTGTGTTTTTAAGCTTTTCTAGAAAACAATTTTTGTTACTGGGAAAATTATTTTAAAAGAAATCTATGTCTGAGGGAAAAGGGAAGAAGACATAATGGATAGGAAGTCCTATCGCACTTCAGGTGAGAGCTGAAGCGTTAAGGACCTTTAGGGTGAATAAGTTTCTTTGAGTTAAGGGCTCCTCGACTTCCTACATCGACAGGGCCCCCACCCTTCCTGGTAGACGTTACCCTCCCAGCCTCAAACCCCATCAGCTTGCACACCAGGTCCCTGTTCTGCTGATGTGTGCAAGGTGGCTGCCAAAACTCTGAGCCACACAACTAAAAGGTCTGGATGGAGAACCAAGAGGAAGAAAAGCAATCCGGTCTCCTTTGACCTGTTAATAATTTCTGCAATAAAGCTGTCAGAATTTACCGCCACATCCCTCAACTTACAGGGAAGGGAGATTCTGAAAAATATTCAGAAAGAAAGGGATGCTAAATGGAAGTAATGACTTCCTCCGCTCCCTGGCTATTTCAAGAAGCACAGCATTTACATTTCGTCTGTGTCCAGCCCACCATCAGATGTCAAGTTCTTCCATCGTGAGTCCTAGGTTCCTCAGGGTTTCTAAGAGCCTAAACCCTGCAGTGGGAGTGGGGTGGGTGGGTGGAGGCAGCCACCAGCTCCTGACTGGCTCTCGGCTCAGAGTGGAGTCCGTGGTGGAAATCACTATTTCCAAGTCCACTGGTGATGGGGCAAGGGTGGCAGATGCTCAGTGGTTTGGTTTACAAATGTTAATGTTCACAAATCTGAATTCCTGTTTGGGACCAAGCCCTTCTTGGTCATCCTTTGTCCCAGTCTTCTGGAATGTCCCGTTTCATTTATTCATCTCCTTTCTACCAAAGGGAAGTTCACAGAGAAAACTCAAGCCCCAGAGGTGATTTGGTCTGGAGCACCTGGAGCTCCCTCAACCCCACGTGGCTACCATTCCATCTGCGTCAGGCATCATAATCTGGCCAGGACACCCAAGCTGCCTCCTCCCCAGCCGGCATGCCAGGCAGGTCACTCTTGTTGGGTCCTGGGTCAGCCTCCAGGGGCCTGAGTCAGAACCCAGCAGAGAGTTCATGCTCCCCGGTGGAGGGGGACATGGAGCTGACCCTCTCTAGCCTCTTCATGGAGAGGAAGGGGAGCCGTTTAGCCAGGCAAACGGCGACCAGCTGACGGGACAACTGCCGTAGATACTTGCGGAACCTCTCACTGACAAAGACGTAGATCACGGGGTTGATGCAACAGTGGGTGTAGGCGATCACCTCCGTCACTTGTATGGCCAGGTCCAGCTGTCTGCTCTGCTCACACTCATGGGTGAACAGGGAGTCTTGGAAAGCAGAAACAAACACAGTCAGATTGTACGGGGTCCAAAAGAGAAAGAAGATGATCATGATGACAAAAATCAGACGCACAGCTTTGGACTTCTTCTCATTTGGTCGTCTGAGCAGAATCTTTATAATCCCTGTGTAGCAGACGACCATGACCAACAGAGGCAACACCAGCCCCACGACGTTCAGTTTCAGAGCCTGGAACTGCTTCCACGTTCTTAGGCTTTCAGGAGGAAAATGAAGACTGCAGGTGTAGTGAGTGGCCTCCCACTGGGTCTTGGAAAAGTACAAGCCTGGGACAGAAGCCAAGATGGCCAGGACCCAGATGACAATGCTGGTGATGATACCAAAGGTGACGGTCCGAGCCCGCAGGGCAAACACAGCATGGACAATGGCCAGGTACCTGTCAATGGTCAGCAGGATGATGAAGAAGATCTCGCTGTACAAGCCCATGAAATAAAGCCCAGAGAGCAACTTACACATGTTGTCACCAAAAACCCAGTCATCCTTCAGCTTGTAGTCAATCCAGAAGGGCAGCGTGAAGAGGAAGATCAGGTCAGACATGGCCAGGTTGAGGAGGTAGATGCTCGTCATGCTTTTGAGCCTCTTGTATTGCATGAGGACCAGGACCACTAGGATGTTGCCTATCAGGCCAAAGACAAATACCACTGAGTACAAGGGGGGCAGCAGCTGGGCCCCAAAGGCTCTCTCCTGTGCCTTCTGGCACGGGGTTGCGTCTCCATAGTTGTATTCTGTGGTCATGTCATAGTTCTTTGGGGTGGTGGAAGTTTCCATCCTGGCTTCTCCCACGGGTCAAGGGAAATGGTTTCCGTGTTTACTTTGCTATTAAAGGACGTGGGTTCTGGGTAACAAGAACAAGGCAGTGATTATATGTCTTTAACCACTTGGCAACTGTTTACCGAGTGCCTACTGTGTACCATGCCCTGCTGAGCAAGGGAGACCCAGGTCCTCTCTGCCCTCATGCAACTGGTCGTCTAACACATTAATAAACAAGGCGTATACACATCACTCATTGCTTTGGCAATGAGTGTTGTGAAGGAAAAGTCCGGTGGATGGAGAGCACAGACAAAGGGAGGCCTCACCACACTATTCATGACCAGTGCTTCCCCAGTGCTTCCGATGAACTGGGCCCCGGACTTAGTGTTAAACAACCTTTGAGGGGGTACCATTATCATTCCCCATTTTAGAGGTGATGACACACAAACTGGGAGTAGTTAGGACACAAAGGTAGTGAGAACAAGAGCTGGAGCTCAAACACAGGTGTGTCCCTCTCAGGCCCATTCCTGAAACCACATGGCTCTCCTGCCCCCAATCACAAGCATTGACTCTGTACCATGGTGTCCCCAGAGGGATGCTGGGAAGGAAAATAGTCAAGACTGAGAGTCAAAAACTTACAAACGGATCTTTATGGCTTTTGGGGCTAAAAAGATTGTCAGCCAGGGGTGACACAGTGCCCTGGGGGCACATGAAAACGTGTTTTTTTTTTTTTTGGTCATCACAAAGACTGGGGGACACTACTGTCATTTGGTAGGCAGGTCCTGTAATGTAAAAATTACCCTACACCAAACACCAATAGTGCAGCCATAGTGAAATCCTAGAAGGTCAACCCATCCCTCAGCAGATGAGGACACCGAGGACACCAGAGTGGGCCCAGCCTGGCCCACGTCACACGGTCTTCTGAGGTTACCCGGGTAACACTGTAACCTCCTGTGATAGCCGTGAGGAGGATTCAAGGAAAGCGCAGGCTAGGCGGAATGGGGTCACATGGTATGGAGAAGACGGGGCTTTGGGGGAAGAAAGGCTCAGAACAGCCCCAAGCCAGGAAGTGTCACACAGTGACCAGACAGAGGCTGGAATTCTCCTAAGTTTTTGGATATTTTTAACCAGGGTTGCCTCAAAACAAAACAAACAAAAAACCACTAGATAGCGTGCCTTTGTAGAACTTCCCCAGACCCTGTTTTTAGCACTCCTTTCCAATCACTTATTGAAGACGCCTCCACAAAGGGAGCACAGGCTTTGGTGTAACCTACAGGCTCTGTGACCTCGGATAAGTTAACCTACCTCTCTGAGCCTCCGTTCCTCATCTGTAATGTGGAAAAGTAAGCCTTACCGTGCAGGGCTACTCTAAGGCAAAGTCTGAGCAATTATCGTGCCCTCAGTAAATATTAGGGGACCTCCTTCCCTGCAGGGGTCCCGTTCTGAGGCCCAGCACCACCAGGAATGTCCCAGGCTTCAATCCTATTCTGGCCAATGTACCCCACTCCCTACCAGGTCTCTCTAGTTAATCTGGAAGATGAATCCTGCTTGACAGTGATGGACACTGACAGTCCCTTCCATCTGTGCTACACTTTGAAATTTCCAAAATGTGGCCATCAATCTAAATTGATTTGACCTAAACACCAATCAGTAAAGTGAGTGGAACCTACATCATAATTCCCATCTTGAAGCTGGAGTCTCCAGTGCTCTTCCTTCTCCAGTGCTTAATGAATGTTTCCTGCTCACAAAATTCACATTTCTGCGGTGGCATTCGGAGATTAAGGCACATGGGGCTGGGGGGTGGGGGGTGGGTTGCTGGGCACCCTGGCTGGGGGGCTGTC
>NW_020173766.1:278034-313280 GCF_003031525.2 Neophocaena asiaeorientalis asiaeorientalis
ACCCTGGCTGGGGGACTGTCATTTCCCATCAAATCCATCCCTATGGCTGACTCCACCATCTCCGAACTTGCATATCCCGGTCAAGCCTCTTTCTGGAGGAGCCTAAGCTGCCAGTCACCAAACACGCTGTGTTGGCAATTTCTGATTTTTGCTGCCACTGCCAGTGCTGACAGCTCCGCTTGGCAGTCAGCACTTGTGGGTGAGCGGCCAGGTTTACCGTGTTAGCAGCAGGCAGCGCGGCGAGCAAGGGGTGCAAGGCTGAGCCCGTGAGCCCAGTTTCTGGGGAATTTTGGCAAAGGTGAAGGCAAACTGAGTCAGCACTGTCAGGTGCCATTTGAACAGAGAGTCACCTTCCTACCACTCCCCACCTCCAACTCCATTCACTATTTCCCCAACGTGTCAGGCAGCAGGCAACAGCTCCAGAGTATGTTGCTCCTAAAGGGAGATGGGCTGCGGTGAGGCCTTGGAGGAGAGACCAAAGGAGCATGTTGCCATGCCATGTGCTAGCCTTGCTGCAGTCTGCTACAAAAGTCTGCCCCAGGTCACTGCACTAGTGCTCAGCGGCAGCCCTGGAGCCTGGAACTTTCCAGTGCCAGCATCCTTTAACCTCGGAGTTGGGGAAGTCTCTGAACAGACAAAGGGCAGTTTGTGATGGTAGAAGATACCCTGGCCTGGTGGCGTGCAGGAGGTGCCTTACACTAATTCATAAGAGCCAGCAGTGTGTATTCAGCATGTTGGTAGCTTGGAGTCAACCAGAATAGGAATATTTACACATGGAAATCAGGAAACACTAGCTATCAGGGCACTTTTTCAGGAGAGTCAGCTATTAAACATTTACCAGCACATCAATGCCCTGCAGTCTGAGTAGCCTACAGTTGTCCTGTGAGCCAGCTAAAGGGTCAGTGAGCGGCACACAGCCTGGGGGCAGGCTATGCAAACTTCTGGGAATTTCTAATTCTGAAAGTCTGGGACCCTCCAGATTTAAAGGAGGAAAGGTTGAAGTAAATACCTCCAAGTAGTCCCCATGTCCCTGTATTTTCAGAACCAAATTCTGACCTGCCTCTTTGTTAGAACAGAATGGATGCCTCCCAGGAGGTTACCTGGCCAGCTCCCTGCCTTCCCGTAGGTGAAATCCTACCTCCTCCAAAGACATCCCACAGTCCTGATTTTGAGGATCCTTGGGTCTAGTCTTCTTAAGAAATTGTCTCAGTATCAAATCGTCCTTGCAACTGCAAAGTTTTTCTAATTAATACTTCCCTTTTGCTACAATTTCATCTTACCCCACGTTTGGGTTTTGTTTACATGGGGAAATTTGGCAATTTGGCAACTGTCAGTGTCTTGAATAGCTTTCCAGAGAAAGTGCCTCCTGTCCTGTAATACTGGGCTGACTTTCTTAATTCACCAACAACCAATCATACAAGAAAGCATCCTGTTTTTAGCAAAAACAAAAACCCCCCAGAAACAAAAAAAACAACCTATTTTACATCTGAGCACCCAGTCTTATAAATCCTTCCATCCTCAGTATTGCTATACAATTCATTGCCTTACAGATGCACGGGTGCGTTACTTACACATTTGCCTGGCCTGCGAAGAATTCCCCACCTTTGAGGAGACAGCCAGGTAAAAAAGTCTTCTCCTGCAATGGGAGAAGGACTACAGTCCAACCTGGCCACATGCAAACAACACTGCCCTCAAAAGTGACTGATGAACAGGAAAGACAAGTGCCACTTACACTGGTTTCAGGGGATTGTGTCCATGAAGCGTTTGTCTCTGGAGCTTTTAGAATCTTTATGAATTCAAGGTCAAGGTCCTGACTGAGTCAGAAGTCCTCAGCTTCCAGTGTGATGATGGAGATAGAACTTGGGGTCTCAGTCTTTCAGAACAACAAGAAGGGGACAACGTTCTTCTTTCTTGTACCATTGGGTGTCCATGAATGGCCACAACACCGACTGGTGGCCAGTTCCTGAAGGCCAAATGCACTCTGAGGTATTCTTCTGCTCACTCAGCTTCACTTCTCCTTTGGGCTCTGTGCCTTAAGGGGAATGGGTGGAGTTGAGCACGGTGAGGTGGGTGGCAATGAGGTATTCCCAGAACTTGGTGAAGCAAACAGAAGGGTGGGAATGTGTATGGTACGGGGGCAGGGCACAGAGTTCCTGCCCTCACTTAGCAGTCTTTTTTTTTTAAGGTTGCAAAAGAAGGATTTAAATAGGAAACCTGGGTCCTGTTCCTCAAAATGATCCGGCTCATTCAGCCTGAGAGAGGCAGGAGGCCGCTTCTCTTTGGCACCCCTACGTGCCTGTGCCAGTGACTGCTCCCCAGTCTCTGCCCCACAGTCCCACAGAGCGGTTTTACCACGAGGAGCCTCCAGCCCGGAGTGAATACAGGTCTGCTGGCTGGGTTTCGGCTGTCCCTTTCTGATGCTGGGTTCCTGGTTTACGCAGTGGCCCAAGCTCTCTGCTTGAGATGTGGATGGATCACTGTGTCTTCTGAAGCCTTGGATACCACTCCATCAAAGAAGAACACTGAATACTTAGCGCTCAGAGGAGGATGCGTGAGGTCAGCCTGTATGTGGAAAGCGTCACAGAGTGCCTGGCACCCGGAAAAGTGGCTGACGCACAAGGCCTGTCAGGATTCTCCCCCCAGTTACCAGCTCCTGCTGCCACTGCGCTTGTGCCCCTCTGGGTTTCCATTTCCTTCTCTGTAAAATGGGGGTGCTCGAACCTTCCCCACAGGATCGCTGCAAAAGTGCCTATTTCAGAAATCACAAATGTGAATGAATGTGTTTTGAAAATGTCACTTGTTCCTCAAGGCTCAGTTCCCTCATCTGTAAAACGAAGACTTCAGACGAGGTGACAGTGGGCCCTTCAGTACAATATTCCATGAGTCTTCTGGGGTTGGGTCTTCCTTCTTCGGCAGCCCATCTTCGAGAGATGGAGGAAGCAGGAGGCAGAAAGTAACTAGACTGACAGACAGCTACGGGCGAGCCTGGAACCTGCCGCCTGATGCAAAAACCAGGCCTGGCATGAGGGGAGCAACAGTGATGGGCCTCACGTATCAGACAGTCCTGCATTCAGATCCCAGGTCCACCTTTTACTGACTTTGGGCATGCTATTTATTTATTCTCTTGAGTGTCTCTTTCCTCTTCTGTAAAACAAAGCTAATAATACTTACTTCATAGAGAGGATTAAATGAAGACACACACACACACACACACACACATCTGAATGCATGATTTGGTGTGCTGCTGAAGACATTAAAAATGCCTGTGTTACTTTAGAATCTCTCAGGTTCCAACCCTGATGCAGATTCCAGTAATGTGCCTGCAGGGGATCCCAGGAAACACTGCAGGGGATCCCAGGTAACACTTCAGGGGAGGGGAAAGTGGGACGGGGAAGGGAAGGAGCCGATGAAGAGGGTGTTAGAGAGCCAGTGCCACTGTGAGCCAGGAGCTTGGTCCTACTAGGGAACTTAGGACACCCCTCAGAGTCATCCCAACTTTGGGGCGGCCGGAGGGGTGAGGAAACTGAGCGTGTGTCCATCAAATCTCTACCCACTCACTGCTGGTCGAGGGCTGCTTCTTGGGGTATTCTGACTTCCAGTCTGCCTGCACGTTGGTCAAGCTTGCTCCATAAGCAGGGAGCCTCGTATTTTCAGGAAACAGCCTACAATATGTAGAGGTGCATGTTGACATGTGTGGCCAGGGACACTGAATGGTACCCAGGAAATTCCGATGCGTGCCAGCTAGTGTCGGCACAGCTAAACACCCAGCCCCTGCCCCACTACAGGACTCTGCTGAATTGATCACCTCTCAGCCCCGCCCCCAGTGGTAGTCAGCGGGAGGTCTGCATCTGCCTACTTGTAGTACTTTGCTGCCAGATGAGTTTCCAGACAACACAGGTTTGCGAGGCCCGCCTCTTCCTTGGTCAAGTCTAAGGAAAGAGACATGGTGAGTCCTTGACTGGCCTTTCAGCTCTGCGCTAGGCTTCTGTAGGACCCATGGCACAGAGAGGACATGCGGGCAAATGTACTTGTTCATTTAACAAATATTGATTGAGTACCCATGATGTGCCAGATGCTGTGTTAGGGGCTACAGATATAGCGGTGACCAAGAGAGGCACGTGCCATTCTTCGAGAGATCACAGACAATTAAGCAAGTCACTACAGTAAGGCCCGGGAAGTACCCAGGGCCAAGGAAGGGTGCACCTGGGTGGTGGGAGGGGGTGAGGGAGCCCTCCAGAGCAGAGGTTCTCAAGGTGAGGACCCTGGACCAACAGCATCAGCACCTCCGAGAACCTGCTAGTGATGCAAATTCTGCACTCCCATCCTGGACCCACTGAATCAGAAATTCTGTGTTTTAACACACGCTCCACATAAATGTTTGGGAACCATGGATCTGGATTTCTGCCAGGCCTGTGGCTCAAAGTTTTATACGATCTCTCTCTAGGAGAGCTTGGTTAGACCTAATGTGACCTGGGAAGACTTCTTTTGCTTTCAGCTAGAGGCCAAAACAAGAGGCTGCTCAGTGGCCCATTCTGTTTCCTCTTCCTGACACCCACACCCAGGGCACCTATGGCCTTTTGAGGGTGACAGGCAAACTTCTTAATGCAAACATACACACACACACGGAGACTGGTTCAAGATGGTGGACTAGAAGGACATGCTCTCACTCCCTCTTTCAAGAACACCGGAATCACAACTAACTGCTGAGCAATCATTGACAGGAAAGACTGGAACTAACCAAAAAAGATACCCCACATGCAAAGACAAAGGAGAAGCCGCAATGAGACGGTAGGAGGGGCGCAATCATAATAAAATCAAATCCCATAAATGCTGGTGGGTGACTCACAGACTGGAGAACACTTATACCACAGAAGTCCACCCACTGGAGTGAAGGTTCTGAGCCACACGTCAGGCTTCCCAACCTGGGGGTCTGGCAACGGGAGGAGGAATTCCTAGAGAATCAGACATTGAGGGCTAACGGGATTTGACTGCAGGACTTCAGCAGGACTTGGGGAAACAGAGACTGCACTCTTGGAGGGCACATACCAAGTACTGTGTGCATCGAGACCCAGGGGAAGGAGCAGTGACCCCATAGGAGACTGAACCAGACCTACATGCTAGTGTTGGAGGGTCTCTTGCAGAGGAGGGGGCAGCTGTGGCTCAACAAGGGACAAGGACACTGGCAGCAGAAGTTCTGGGAAGTACTCCTTGGCGTGAGCCCTCCCAGAGTCCGCCATTAGCCCCACCAAAGAGCCCAGGTAGGCTCCAGTGTTGCATCACCTCAGGCCAAACAACCAACAAGGAAGGAACCCAGCCCCATCCAACAACAGACAAGTGGATTAAAGTTTTACTGAGCTCTGCCCACCAGAGCAACAGCCAGCTCTACTCACCACCAGTCCCTCCCGTCAGGAAACTTCCACAAGCCTCTAAGATAGCCTCATCCACCAGAGGGCAGACAGCAGAAACAAGAAGAACTAAAATCCTGCAGCCTGTGGAACAAAAACCACATTCACAGAAAAACAGACAGGATGAAAAGGCAGAGGGCTATGTACCAGATGAAGGAACAAGATAAAACCCCAGAAAAACAACTTAATGAAGTGGAGATAGGAAACCTTCCAGAAAAAGAATTCAGAATAATGACAGTGAACATGATACAGGACCTTGGAAAAAGAATGGAGGCAAAGATCAAGAAGATGCAAGAAATGTTTTACAAACACCTAGAAGAATTAAAGAACAAACAAACAGAGATGGACAATACAATAACTGAAATGAAAACTACACTAGAAGGAATCAATAGCAGAATAACTGAGGCAGAAAAACGGATAAGTGACCTGGAAGACAGGATGGTAGAATTCACTGCTGCGGAACAGAGTAAAGAACAAAGAATGAAAAGAAATGAAGACTTACAGGGGAAATCACTTACAGGGGAAAAAAATGAAAAAAACACAAACACATGGAGGTTAAACAATACGTTACTAAATAACCAAGAGATCACTGAAGAAATCAAAGAGGGAAATCAATATCTGGAGAAAAATGACAATGAAAACACAATGATCCAAAACCTGTGGGAGGCAGCAAAAGCAGTTCTAAGAGGGAAGTTTATTGCTATACAAGCCTACCTCAAGAAACAAGAAAAATCTCAAATAAACAATCTAACATTACACCTAAAGCAACTAGAGAAAGAAGAACAAACAAAACCCAAAATTAGTAGAAGGAAAGAAATCATAAAGATCAGAGCAGAAATACATGAAACAGAAACAAAGAAAACAATACCAAGGATCAATAAAACTAACAGCTGGTTCTTTGAGAAGATAAACAAAATTGATAAATCATTAGCCAGACTCATCAAGAAAAAGAGGGAGAGGACTCAAATCAATAAAATTAGAAATGAAAAAGGAGAAGTTACAACAGACACCGCAGAAATACAAAGCATCCTAAGAGACTACTACAAGCAACTCTACACCAATAAAATGGACAACCTGGAAGAAATGGACAAATTCTTAGAAAGGTATAACCTTCCAAGACTGAACCAGGAAGAAATAGAAAATACGAACAGACCAATCACAAGTAATGAAATTGAAAATGTGATTAAAAATCTTCCAACACACAGAAGTCCAGGACCAGATGGCTTCACAGGTGAATTCTATCAAACATTTAGGGAAGAGCTAACACCCAACCTTCTCAAACTCTTCCAAAATAATGCAGAGGAAGGAACACTCCCGAACTCATTCTATAAGGCTGTCATCACCCTGACACCAAAACCAGACAAAGACATTACAAAAAAAGAAAGTTACAGACCAATATCACTGATGGATATAGATGCAAAAATCCTCAACAAAATACTAGCAAACAGAATCCAACAACACATTAAAAGGATCATACACCATGATCAAGTGGGGTTTATCCCAGGGATGCAAGGAATCTTCAATATACACAAATCTATCAGTGTGATACACCATATTAACAAATTGAAGAATAAAAAAAATGAAACTTCAAAGCTTTTGCACAGCAAAGGAAACCATAAACAAGACAAAAAGACAACCCTAAGAAAGGGAGAAAATGTTTGCAAATGAATCATCGGACAAAGAATTAATCTCCAAAATATATAAACAGCTCATACAGCTCAATATTAAAAAAACAAACAACCCAATCCAAAAATGGGCAGAAGACTTAAACAGACATTTCTCCAAAAAAGACATACAGATGGCCAAGAAGCACATGAAAAGCTGTTCAACATCACTAATTATTAGAGAAATGCAAATGAAAACTACAATGAGGCATCACCTCACACCAGTTAGAATGGGCATCATCAGAAAATGTACAAACAACAAATGCTGGAGAGGGTGTGGAGAAAAGGGAACCCTCTTGCACTGTTGGTGGGAATGTAAACTGATATAGCCACTGTGGAGAACAGTATGGCGGTTCCTTAAAAAACTAAAAATAGAATTACCATATGACCCAGCAATCCTACTACTGGGCATATACCCACAGAAAACCATAATTCAACAAAACACATGCAGCCCAATGTTCATTGCAGCACTATTTACAATAGCCAGGTCATGGAAGCAACCTGAATGCCCATCGACAGATGAATGGATAAAGAACATGTGGTACATATATACAATGGAATATTACTCAGCCATAAAAAGGAACGAAAGTGGGTTATTTGTAAAGACGTGGATGGATCTAGAGACTGTCATACAGAGTGAAGTAAGTCAAAAAGAGAAAAACAAATATCGTATATTAACACATACATGTGGAACCTAGAGAACGGTAGAGATGAACCGGTTTGCCGAGCAGAAACTGAGACACAGAAGTAGAGAAAAAACAGAAGTAGAGAAAAAACACCAAGGGGGGAAAGCGGCGGAGGGTGGGGGTGGTGGTGTGATGAATTGGGAGATTGGGATTGACGTGTATACACTGATACACTGATATGTATAAAATGGATGACTAATAAGAAAAAAAAATTTGATAGTGGGAAAAAAAGCCATACACACACATGTGCACACACATACACATAGCCTTTTTTTTTTTTATACAGGTGGAGCATACGATACACGTTGTTTTCCATCTTTCTTCTGTCACTGAACATCATACCCAGGAGATTCTTCCCCACCACCACATAGGACCTGTGGCTCCTGATGTGGTGGAAACAGACAGAGTATCAGTAAGGCACACACCACAAGATTCTGACCTTGACTTTGTTTGGGACTCTGATTCCTTAATTCCACAACCCCTCCAGTGTCAACCCCATGACCTGGCTCACTGGCCTCTCCTCTTTGATCTCACAGACTTCCTGTTTGCGTCTCATCCATGACATCTGATCCTGACCCAGCCCTGTTTCTGCTTCTCCTTTCCTGTAACAATGGCAATATCCCAGAAACCTTATGCTCTGTGTAACCAAGACAGGGTCAGGCCAGGCTCCTTGGCTGCAGGGAGCCTGCCTGTCAATGAGCCACATCTTTCAGGTTCAAACGTTACATCAGTAGGTTAATCTCAAAGAGAAGGGGTGGCAATGTCATGACCTTGGAGATCTCTCTGTTGCCTAATCCTGGGACGCACTGTCTGGCTACACAGCAAAGGAGGTTGCTTCTGGTCTTAGGCCACATTCAGACACTGAAGCCTGACTGGTGAGTGTCCCACAGATGGAAAAGAGGGCCTTTGGGTGACACAAGTGGCTCCTAGGCAATAGCTCACCCGTGCCCCCTCCACACCACCCCACTTCATACCCTACCCTTCTACCCCATTCCTCCTTGTCTAATTTCCTTCCCAAGCCTCTCTTCCCACCACCCTTCCTCACTCCATATTTCTTCTATCTCCTTAGTTTCTGCCTCTCCTCGCCGACTTGGCTTCTCCCGGGCTCTCTTGCACCCCCACCCCCAGAATCCTACAACCCCAACCTGACAAACCAAAGGGAAGGTCTAATAGTCCCTCTATTCTGCTCAGCTGCCCCCTTGTGCTGGGTTAGGTCCCAAAGTGAAAGAGGGTGTTGGGCACGTCCATGTCAGATCCCTGTCATCCCGCCCAGATCACCCAAGAGGGCACCTCCTCCCTGAAGCCTTCCTACCCTCCACAGCAGGAAGTCATCCATGAGAGGCAGGTGCTAGAGCTCTGAGAATTTTAAGTTTTGGGGGGTGGGCAGTAGGGTTTTCTTTATTCACACCTAGTTGTATACGTTGGACATTTCAACAATAAACAGCACGGCATCACTCAAAATGGCTCAAAAAACGACAGTGCTGGCTGTCGACTGGAGTGCCTCAGTTCTCCATGTGGCTCTCATCTTCCAGTCAGCCAGACTGGCTTTCTGCATGACGGTCTCAGGCATGAGCAGAAGTTGCAAAGCATCTTAAGGCAAAGCCTCACAAGTCACATAGAATCACAAGTCACAACAATAAACAGCACGGCATCACTCAAAATGGCTCAAAAAATGAAAAGAATAGAAACAATTATTTTCTAAAAAACCTGGATGTTAGCTCTGTTTTCATACTACTCTCTAACCTTCTCTTGTAATAATTCTTGATTTCACTATCCACATACATCTCTGTCTTTGCAGCCTAATAAATAATCTCAAAACTTGGGGGCTTAAAGTCAAAACGAGATTGTTCTATGATTGTGTGGATTAGGCAGGTGTTCCCACAAAGCCTCACTCCCACATCTGACAGTGGGTGCTGGCTGTCGACTGGAGTGCCTCAGTTCTCCATGTGGCTCTCATCTTCCAGTCAGCCAGACTGGCTTTCTGCATGACGGTCTCAGGCATGAGCAGAAGTTGCAAAGCATCTTAAGGCAAAGCCTCACAAGTCACATAGAATCACTTATGCTGCAGTCTATCAGTCAGAGCAAGTCACAGAGCCCAGCCACAGAGAAGGGATTCAGCAAACAGAATCTGTCTTTTAGGAAGAGCAGTAAAGTCACATTGTAAAAGCCTGTGTGTACAAGGATAGAAGGACTCTGAAGCCATATTTACCTTCTACAAAAAGCACAGGCTTCCTTTAGCTCCCTCGCAAAGGGGTTCCTTGAATTCCTCTCCTCTAATGGTCTTGTCTTCCCTCAGCCTTATCAATTCACTCCTGTGATCCTCCCTAATCCCTGGATCTTACCATCACCAACATCTGTAGCCTTTCTTATCTCAGTTCCCAGTATCCCAGCCCCTGATCCCACATCCACCTTTACTGCTCAATCCCTCTAGCACCTCACCTCCAATGGTTCTTTGACCCCAGTGCAACCACTGACATTTTAATTTTCTCCTGACCCTCAGCCTCCTCATGCACTTACTTTCCATCATCTTAAAGTCCAGGAGCCATCATTACAGTCCCTCCTTTACATACATCCTCAACGCCTTTACTCTTTTCTGATCTTGTTGTGTCCACCATGCAAAATCCCAGTCCTGGTTAGATCCAAATCCCCACTGGCACCCGTGAAGTTGAACACAGCCGGAGGAAACCACACAACGGTACTGACTGGGATCGCTCTGAATTAGTGGTGGTCATATTCAAAGGGTCCTTCATGCCCATCAACTGCGTTTCCCTCTCTTAGACATCATTTCACACCTTCTACCTTCTCCTTGAACCTCTAACACCACCTCCATCACCCTCAATCTTAGCTGATGACCTCATTCTCTACATCACTGAGAAAAGAGAAGGCATCAGAAGAGATTTTTTACACATCCCACCTCCCCTCTTCCCACCCACCCCTTCCTGGCCCTTCTACCTGTTTCCCTCTGGCCGTGTGGATGGATTCTCCAGGCTCCCATCCAAGCCCATCTCTTCCACTTTGCCCGGGATCTCATCCTCTCTCATTAGCACGAGGACATCACTCTAGTCATTTTCTCCTGTATCACCAGTTTTCCCTGCTCTGCCGGATTACTGCCATCAGTATACACATGCTCTTACTTCTATCTGAAATAAGTAAGCAAACAAACAAGTAAACATGCACAGTCTCCCTTGATTGCACTTTCATCTCTAATTACTGATTCTTTTCTGCACAGCTTTTTACATATTTAAAAGAGTTGTCTTTATTTGCATCCAGTTCCACTCCACCCAAGTTTCTGGAACCCACTCTTCTCAGGCTCCTCTCCCCTACCCCCACCACTTTTGTCAGGGTCACCAGTGACCTCCATGTGGCTAAATCCAATGGTCAATTCTCAGGCCTCATTGGACTTGAGTGCTCAGCACACTTGACACCATTATGGCTCCCTCTTCTTGAAACTATTCCTCCGTGTGTGCAAGACATCACACTCTCCTGGTTTTTGTCTTTTCACAGGCAACCCCTTCTCAGTTCCCACTGCTGGTTTCTGCTCAACGTTCCAACTTCTTAACCTTGGCATGCCCCAGGGCACAGTCCCTCTTCCCAACCTACACTCACATCTTTGGTGGCACCATCTCTCTCATGGCTCTGAACATCATATTCATGCTGAAGACGCCCAAGTGTACATCTCCAGCCCGCCCCCCGCCCCCACCCCCAATCCAGACCCATACCCAACACTCTGCTCAATGTCTCCGCTTGGGTTTCTCAAAAGCATTTCAAACTGAATTCATGATCTTTTCCCCAAATTCTCTGTTGCCACTGTCATCCATATCTAGAGGTAAATGGCAGCTCCATCCTTTCCACTGAACCTACCAAAACCTTGGAGTAACACTTGACTCTACTCTTTTGAAGCTGACATGTGATCTTTTTGCAAAATCTGTTGACTCCATTTTCAAATATATAAACACTCCAATCCTTTCATGCTAAATCCACTGGCACTGCTTTGGTCCAAACCACCCAAGGCCATAGTCTCTTTCCAATATAGCAGTCAGCGTGATTCTTCAAAAGTTATTTCAAGTCAGGCACTCCTCTTCCAAGTCCCTACACTGGCCTGTAAGGTGGTTCACCACCTGCCCTCATTCCCTCTCTGACTTCAACTCCTATTACTCTCCCCTTTGCTCACTCTGCTCCAGCCAAACTGGTTTCCAGCATGTCCCTGAACACACCAGGTACCTTTCCATCTTAGGGCCTTTACATTTGCTGTTTCCTCTGCCAAGATGCCCTTCCCCCAGATGCCTGGAAAGCCTGCTCCCTCACCTCCTTCATTTCTATACATGTGCATTACTTTTGCAGGAGGTATTCTCTAACCATCTTAATTAAAATTGAATCTCCTCCTCCCCCACCTCAGAAATCAATGACCCCCTTCCCAGATTTACTTATTACCACCTAAGCTATATATAAATAAAATATTTATATATATTTAACAAATATATATACTTAATATGTACTTATTGTCCACTGTTTTCCTCCAATGTAATGCCAACTTCCTGAGGGCTGGAATGTTCCCTCTTTTGTTCACTGCTGTATCCCCACATAGCAGGTGCTGAATAAGCATTTTGGAATGGATAAACCGCAAGAAGTTCAGAGGCAGGATGGCTACAGAGCTGTTAAATAACCATTCTACAGCTTAACCAGGACCCAGGGATCTTTCCATCTTTCTAACACATTAAGACCAGCTGTGCTCACAGTCATGAGACGGCTGAGCTCACCCAGGCAAGATGACACCTAACAGAAAAAAGGGTAGCCTCTTCCTTTTGTCAGTTTTTAGAAACAAGGAAGCTCTGAGAGGTTTTGTGAGAAAACAGTCACATGGGAGGTGGATTCTCTGCAGTGAAAGCAGGAGACAGCCCCTCTACCTGGCGTCCCAGGGCAGGGCTGGGTGGGCAATGGTGACACGGGGAAGAACTCCTGTCTGCAGTTCCTCTGCCTCAGGGAACTGCGTAGCAGGAAGCAGACAGTGGGGGGCAGGATCTGAGAGGCAAAGAACATAGGGGAATGAGCTATCTCCTCCCAGACTCTCTGCTCTCCCCCACAACTTGCTCAAATACACGGGTCTCTGGGGTGGTTCCTGCTGGTAGAGAGCCCAGGGTGTGGCCACTGAGCCTGCGAAAGCTGGTGCCAAGGGCTGCTAACTAGACCATGGCAGTTCCGTGAACCAAGTACCCGAAAGCACTGGGTACTGACTCATTGTGGGCTGAGCCTGGTGGGAAGGCAGGGAGGAATGAAGAGGTTGATAATGACCCTTTATACTCAAGTCTAACCTGCAGACCGTTACATGTACACGTATGTACCCATTACCTCCTCCACCTTGTCTAAAAGCTCTAATTACCTGGTTGGTGCATGCAGGTATTCATTCCCTGCCATCTCATTTATCATATGTCTATTAAATGCCCTCCTTCTCTGCCAGTTAAGGGGTCTCAAAGATGAGTTAGGCAAGGCCTGGAAATAGTATTAACTCAAGGTCAGGTCTGTGGGCCAGCAGCAGCAGCATCACCTGGGAGCTTGGTGGAAATAAAGATTCTCAGGTGCCACCCTCAGACCTGCAGAATGGAAGTCTCGGGGTGGGGGTGGGGGTGGGGTGTTGCACCCAGATGAACAAGCCCTCCAGGTGCTTTGTATTTGTGCTGGAGTTTGAGAATTGGTGCTGGACCCTTGCCCTATAAATGTAATGGTAAGACCTGAGTGCTTGTCAGAAATGCAGACTCTCATGCCCCAGCACAGGCCTACTGAAGGAGGATCTGCACTTTTATCAGCCCTCACCCCACCCTGGGATTTGTTTGCGCATCACAGCGTGAGGCACTCTGGTCTAGAAGATTACAGTCTAGTGGGATAGGAATCTGCTTGGCTTCAAGAGATGCACAGAGGAAGGTAGGTGGGGTCCCAAGTGCTTTGCAGAGACACTGACAGTTAATGTGAGAATACAGACAATGAGTTGGAGTCTATCAGAGGACCAGGCAGAGGACCAGGGGTAGTGTTGTCGAAACTCAGCCTCTGTTCACCAGTGCTGAATAGAAACTTGGGGACAGAGTTTTGTGTGAAGTAGAGAAGAGTAGTTTTTTATTGCTTCACCAGACAAAGGGGGCTACAGCTGGCTAATGCCCTCAAGACTGTATGAACCCCCTGGAGGGGATACTGAGGATTTTAATAGTGTTCAAGGAGCAGAGCATGAACAGCTTGTGGATGATTCTCAGATTGGTTGGGAAGTTTCAAGCATCATCAACCTTCTGGTTTCAATGAGTCTAGGGTCTGTTCTTGTCAGCAGTTTTCAACTGGAGGGGGGGGGTCTGCTTCCTGTAAAAACAACTTAGGAATGTGTGTCAAGCCTCTGTCTGTATCTTTCAGGGAACTGTGAGTTTGGTGATTCTGCTATGTGGCAGAATAATAGCCTAAATTGTTACCAGTTCCCCAGTCCAACAGCTATTCTTTATTTCTACATCTTCACATTTCCCAATCATTAACTCGAGTCAGCATTTTACTTTAAAAGACAAGGACACAGGGGTTTGTACATGGTTTCAATCCCCCTTTTTCTTTGATACTCCTCAATCTTGAGGAGAAATAGGTGTGGAACAAGAAAGGGAATAAAGTTTTAGATTGAGAGGTTAATCATAAATTTGGCAGAGGAACTCAGTTTTAATTCCATTTCTGTTTTAATTTTCCCCAACTTTTTGAGGGAGTGGGGTGATGACCGCACTCTCGTTACCTCCTGCTGAAGTGGGCGTACTTCAAGATCCAGCCTCATCCACCAGAACACAGGCACTAGTCCCCTCCACCATGAAGCCTACACAACCCACTGAACCAACCTTAGCCACTGGGGACAGACACCAAGAACAGCAGGAACGACGAACCTGCAGCCTGCAAAGAGGAGACCCAGAACACAGTAAGATAAGTAAAATGAAAAGACAGAGAAACGTACAGCAGATGAAGGAGCAAGGTAAAATCCCACCACACCAAACAAATGAAGAGGAAATAGGCAGTCTAACTGAAAAAGAATTCAGAATAATGATAGTAAAGATGATCCAAAATCTTGGAAATAGAATGGAGAAAATACAAGAAACGTTTAACAAGGACCTAGAAGAACTAAAGAGCAAACAAACATTGATGAACAACACAATAAATGAAATTAAAAATTCTGTAGAAGGAATCAATAGCAGAATAACTGAGGCATAAGAACAGATAAGTGATCTGGAAGATAAAACAGTGGAAATAACTACTGCAGAGCAGAATAAAGAAAAAAGAATGAAAAGAACTGAGGACAGTCTCAGAGACCTCTGGGACAACATTAAACGCACCAACATTTGAATTATAGGGGTCCAAGAGAAAAAGAAAAAGAAAGGGACTGAGAAAATATTTGAAGAGATTATAGTTGAAAACTTCCCTAATATGGAAAAGGAAATAGTTAATCAAGTCCAGGAAGTGCAGAGAGTCCCATACAGGATAACTCCAAGGAGAAACACTCCAAGACACATATTAATCAAACTATCAAAACTTAAATACAAAGAAAAAGTATTAAAAGCAGCAAGGGAAAAACAACAAACAACACACAAGGGAATCCCCGTGAGGTTAACAGCTGATCTTTCAGCAGAAACTCTGCCAGCCAGAAGGGAGTGGCAAGACACATTTAAAGTGATGAAAGGGAAAGACCTACAACCAAGATTACTCTATCCAGCAAAGATCATATTCACATTCGACGGAGAAATTAAAACCTTTACAGACAAGCAAAACCTAAGAGAATTCAGCACCACCAAACCAGCTTTACAACAAACGCTAAAAGAACTTCTCTTGGTAGGAAACACAAGAGAAGGAAAAGACCTACAATAACAAACCCCAAACAATTAAGAAAATGGTAATAGGAACATACCTATTGATAATTACCTTAAATGTAAATGGATTAAATGCTCCAACCAAAAGACATAGACTGGCTGAATGGATACAAAAACAAGACCCGCATATATGCTGCCTACAAGAGACCCACTTTAGACCTAGGGACACATACAGACTGAAAATGAGGGGATGTCAAAAGATATTCCATGCAAATGGAAATCAAAAGAAAGCTGGAGTAGCAATTCTCATATCAGAAAAAATAGACTTTAATATAAAGACTATTACAAGAGACAAAGAAGGACACTACATAATGATCAAGGGATCAATCCAAGAAGAAGATATAACAATTGTAAATATTTATGCCCCCAACATAGGAGCACCTCAATACATAAGGCAAAAGCTAAAGCCATAAAAGGGGAAATCGACAGTAACACATTCATAGTAGAGGACTTTAACACATGACTTTCACAAATGGACAGATCATCCAAAATGAAAATAAATAAGGAAACACAAGCTTTAAATGATACATTAAACGAGATGGACTTAATTGATATTTATAGGACATTCCATCCCAAAACTACAAATACACTTTCTTCTCAAGTGCTTATAGAACATTTGCCAGGATAGATCATATCTTGGGTTACAAATCAAGCCTTGGTAAATTTAAGAAAATTGAAATCATATCAACTATCTTTTCCGACCACAACGCTATGAGACTAGATATCAATTACAGTAAAAAATCTGTAAAAAAAAAAAAAAACAAACACATGGAGGCTAAACAATACACTACTTAATAACCGAGACAACACTGAAGAAATCAAAGAGGAAATAAAAAAATACCTAGAAACAAATGACAACGAAAACACGACTACCCAAAACCTATGGGATGCAGCAAAAGCAGCTCTAAGAGGGAAGTTAATAGCAATACAATCCTACCTCAAGAAACAAGAAACATCTCAAATAACAACCTAAACTTATACCTAAAGCAATTAAAGAAAGAAGAACAAAAAAACCCCAAAGTTAGCAGAAGGAAAGAAATCATAAAGATCAGATCAGAAATAAATGAAAAGGAACTGGAGAAAACAATCGCAAAGATCAATAAAAGTAAAAGCTGGTTCTTTGAGAAGATAAATAAAATTGATAAGCCAGACTCATCAAGAAAAAGAGGGAGAGGACTCAAATCAATAAAATTAGAAATGAAAAAGGAGAACTTACAACAGACATCGTGGAAATACAAAGCATTCTAAGAGACTACTACAAGCAATGCTACACCAATAAAATGGACAACCTCGAAGAAATGGACAAATTCTTAGAAAGGTATAACCTTCCAAGACTGAACCAGGAAGAAATAGAAAATATGAACAGACCGATCACAAGTAATGAAACTGAAACTGTGATTAAAAATCTTCCAACACACAAAAGTCCAGGACCAGATGGCTTCACAGGTGAATTCTATCAAACATTTAGGGAAGAGCTAACACCCAACCTTCTCAAACTCTTCCAAAAAAATGCAGAGGAAGGAACACTCCCGAACTCATTCTATAAGGCCGTCATCACCCTGACACCAAAACCAGACAAAGACACTACAAAAAAGGAAAGTTACAGACCAATATCACTGATGGATATAGATGCAAAAATCCTCAACAAAATACTAGCAAACAGAATCCAACAACACATTAAAAGGATCATACACCATGATCAAGTGGGGTTTATCCCAGGAATGCAAGGAATCTTCAATATACGCAAATCTATCAATGTGATACACCATATTAACAAACTGGAAGAGAAAAACCATATGATCATCTCAATAGATGCAGAGAAAGCTTTGGACAAAATTCAACACCCATTTATGATAAAAACTCCCCAGAAAGTAGGTGTAGAGGGAACTTACCTCAACATAATAAAGGCCATATATGAGAAACCCACAGCCAACATTGTTTACAGTGGTGAAAAACTGAAATTATTTCCCCTAAGATCAGGAACAAGACAACGCTGTCCATTCACACCACTATTATTAAACATAGTTTTGGAAGTTTTAGCCACAGAAATCTGAGAAGAAAAAGAAATAAAAGGAATCCAAATCAGAAAAGATGAAGTAAAGCTGTCACTGTTTGCAGATAACATGATACTATACACAGAGACTCCTAAAGATGCTACCAGAAATAGCTCTAGAAAACTACTAGAGCTAATCAATGAATTTCGTAAAGTAGCAGGATACAAAATTAATGCACAGAAATCTCTTGCATTCCTATACACTAATGATGAAAAATATGAAAGAGAAATTAAGGAAACACTCCCATTTACCACTGCAACAAAAAGAATAAAATACCTAGGAATAAACCAACTCAATGGCCTTCCAAATGTCTCCCTGCTTCAACCTTTACCCCATTCATTCTATTCTCAATATAACAGACAGACTTATCTTTTAAAATATAAGATCGTATCACTCTGCTCAAAACCCAACAAGTCTTCTCGCTTGTTCAAAGCAAAAGGCAAAGTCCACACAACGGCCTGCCAGATTCTACTTCTGTTACTTCTTTGACTTAATCTCCCCTCTTTTGCTCTTCTCTGGCCTCTTTTGCTTTTCTTCAAAGGTGTCAAGCACATTCTCACCGAAGTTATTACACTTGCTGTTCCTCTGCCTGGAGCTTACTTCCCTTATCCATATGGTTTGCCCTGTGGTTTCCTTCCAGTCTCTGCTTCAAATGACC
This sequence comes from Neophocaena asiaeorientalis asiaeorientalis, assembly GCF_003031525.2. Taxonomy (NCBI): domain Eukaryota; kingdom Metazoa; phylum Chordata; class Mammalia; order Artiodactyla; family Phocoenidae; genus Neophocaena; species Neophocaena asiaeorientalis. The sequence continues at coordinate 296,370 of NW_020173766.1, forward strand.
CCCACTTACAATCCATCTTCCCTGACCACTCCTCCCTTGACCCTCTTCAACTCACCCTATCTCTCTGACCCAGCTTTATTCTTCCCTACGGTACTTCTCACTATTTGATACATTTCATACTTTCTTGTTTTTGTTTTATTTTAAAGTCCCTGTTTTACCTAGAACATAAGCTGCAGAATGGCAAGGAATTTGTTTTGTTCATGCCTGTCTCCCTAGTACCTAGAACAGGGCTTGACTCATAATACAGGGATTTGCTGAATGACTAGCCTATGGCAATTTTGTGCTCAGAGAACCCCCAATAGCATCATCTCCTACTTCCTGACAAAGCTGTCTCCTTCACCTAAACTAATTAACACCTTAAATTAACTAATTTATTTTTGGCTGCGTTGGGTCTTTGTTGCTACACATGGGCTTTCTCTAGTTGCGGACAGCGGGGGCTACTCTTCGTTGTGGTGCGCGGGCTTCTCATTGCGGTGGCTTCTCTTGTTGAGGAGCACGGGCTCTAGGCGCACAGCCTTCACTAGTTGTGGCTCGCAGGCTCTAGAGCGCAGGCTTAGTAGTTGTGGCACACGGGCTTAACTGCTATGCAGCATGTGGGGTATTCCCAGACCAGGGCTCGAACCCATGTCCCCTGCATTGGCAGGTGGATTCTTAGCCACTGCACCACCAGGGAAACCCCCAAATGCCCATTTCTTAGTGCAAGGAAGACCAGGAAAAAAAAAGTCAATTGTAAAGAGTTATGTGTCGACTGGGGGCAGAGAGTGATGACATATTTACTAGAGGGTTCCTCTGTCCTTTTCGGGGGGGGGGACTCCCAAATGCAATAGGTAGAGGTCTTTTCTTCAGAACCATTCAGTTTGTCCAAAGAACATTCACTCTCAAACCTCACTGTCTCACTGATGGGGGTGGGAGTGGTAATACGCCTGACTGCCAAGGAAGGGGTTGATGGTCCCAAAATCTTATACAGAAATTTTAACTGAATTCCTCCAGGCCTCTGATTTACTTGATGTCCACACTTTTGACACCTTTTGGTTCATTTTTTTTCAAAATTTAATCTTCAATTTTCTGCAACATCAGAAGAGGTAGATGAGGGTGGGTTGGAAGGGGAAGAGAGTAGTCACCTGACTTCAAACTATGGAGGTGGTGTAGGGTAACCAGGAAGTCCAAATGGTCTGTGCAGACATCAGCTCACTGTCTGCTGCACTGAGTCTCTCAAGACCCTGCTTCACTCGCTCTCCGTGTTATTCCTGCAGGCATTTGGGTCCTACTCACCCTGTGCCATTACGTCCATTATCCCTGGCACTATTATCTCATCTCCTGTTCAATGTGTCATGTTATATATAGTGTATATAAAATATATTACTGTCATTTTAGTGGAGAGTATAAACCGAATATGTGTGGTCAACCTGTCATTTTTATGCAGACATCCCAGGATTTTAAAGATTCTATAAATTCAAATCTGTCAGGAACCCTACTGATCTGGAAAGCAGACCTTGTCATTTTACAAAAAAAGAAGACAGGAAATCTCAGAGAAATGAGGTCCTTGCCACAGTGATCTGTAGTGATGGAGTTCTTCTGGGGGCAGCATGGAGACATGGTCCGGACTCCATGCTGTTGAGTCAGGCTGCCTAGTTTTGCATCTCAGTTTTGCTCCCATTCTCTACCAGCTCTGTGATCTTGGGACAGTTTCTTAAACTCTCTGTGGCTCACTTTCCTCAAATGTAAAATGGGGATGATAATAATACTTACCTAACTCATCAGGCTCTGGTTGGCATTAATGCATTAATATTTGTAAAGCACTTAAGGTAGTACTTTCACACTGTAGCCATCTATTCAATATTACTATTATTAGTTTGGATAAATCTAACTCAACTTTCAAAAACCCCAGGCACAGTGCTATTACAGTAGAAAGAGATCTTAATTTAAGAATTTGTAGAACTAATATTAGGGACAATTTATTCTAGTATATATGTTCTGTATGGAGAGATTAGCCTAACACTACTGCTGACAGAAAAAACCATTATCCCTGAAAAAGTCTGCATTAATCCGTCCCTTTGAAATACGTTAAATTTATCCAATAAAAGAAACAAACTGAATTACGTAACGGTTTTCAAATTAAAACATACTCATTAATCATCTAAAATGACTAACAATTCTAATTCTTGTAAGAACACGACCTTTAAACATCAGAAAAGATCATTGTTTTTTTGCTGGTGCCAAATGCTCTTGAATCAGCATTTTGCTTCAAAAGGCAAAGACACAGGGGCTTGTACACTGTTTCAGTAGGAGATGGGTGAACAAACAACCTGGCACACCCCAGCACCTTTCGGAATGTAGGTATTCAGCACACACTGGTTGATCGGTTACTGGACAGAGGGCGCTCACTCACTGGGCTGCCCAGATAGATGGTGGCCTCTGAGACCCACCCTTAAGTTTAGTGGGGATGCCTGGGTCCTGGAGGCAGACCCCCGACTTCACATGCGGCTCCCAGGCTGAGTTGGTGAGGCTGCAGAGGAAGTCATGCCTACCCGATGCTGGTGGGAGTGGAATCGGTCCCCCTCCACAGAGGGCCGTTTGGCCCTATCAGAACTCCAAATGTGTGCAGCTTCGGTTCCAATTCTACTTCGAGGAATTATCATTCAAACATTTGCACATGTAGTGGAAGATACAGGTTACAAGAATGTTCCCTGTGTTGTGGGGACTGATTAAGATCCCAGGGAATACTGGGCAACCTTCTGTGTTGATACAAAGCAGCCCCAGGCTGGAGTGAACAGGCAAAGGCAGGGTGCCTCGTGCAGGATGCCACGGGCGGGGGAACTGGGGAGGCGCTGGCTGTGAAGGTGCCGTGTCTCTGGAAGGCGGTACAATGAAAGGCTAATATTTGTGGTATCTGGTGAGAGAACTGGATGCCTGGGAAAGAGGCAGTCTTATTTTTCACTGTATGTTATTTTGTATCATTTGGTTTTTGTATCAAGTGCAACTATTATCTGCCTAGCAGTTCTCAAAATGTGGTCCAAGGACTCCTGGGGATTTCCAAAACCCATTCAAGGGGTCCCAAGTGTCTTCCTTTTTCCAACTATGTATCTACGTGAGGCTGGTTTTTCTTCACAGATTTCAACCAAAGCAACACATCACAGCAGACCCGATGCAGAAGCAGCTGTGGGGATCCAGCCACTTTTCTCCCTAGAATGTTTTCGTTTTGGAAAATATAATTGTTTTATGAAACCATTATTTTTGATAATATGTATCATCTTTATTACAGTTATTTTAAATCAATTACTGAATTTTAAAAATTTGTCAGTTTTAATTTCTACTGCAGTAAATATTAGTCATCCACAACAACAAAAAGTTCTTTGACGTCTGCAATTATACCTTAGAGGATAAAAGCTCCTGAGGAAAATCTTGAGAACTACTGATCTAGCTAGGGCAGACCAATTCTAATTAATTAATTATTAATATTTTAAATTTATTTATTCTTGGTTGCACTGGGTCTTCATTGCTGGACGAAGGCCTTCTCTAGCTGTGGCGAGCAGGGGCCACTCTTCGTCGTGGTGCACGGGCTCTAGGCGTGCAGGCTCAGTAGTTGTGGCTCACAGGCTCTAGAGCGCAGGCTCAGTAGCTGTGGTGCACGGGCTCAGTTGCTCTGCGGCCTGTGGGATCTTAGTTCCCCAACCAGGGCTTGAACCCGTGTCCCCTGCACTTGCAGGCGGATTCCTAACCACTGTGCCACCAGGGAAGTCCCAATTCTAATTTATTTTAAACTCCTGTTTCCACCAATTAGTAGCTAATAACCCAGGGTAAATTAACTATTTTTCTGAGCCTCACTTTTCTCATCTATGAACATTACTACAAGGATGCACATATAGCACTTAGCACAAAAGGTAAACTCAACACTATGGTTATTTAACACTGTGGTAGGCTCCGGCTACCCAGCTCCACCTTCAGTGACGTTAGGTCGGCAGCTTGAACTCGGCCACGGCCACGGGGACAGTCTTTACACCAGGGAAACTGGAAATCAGCAAACACGACATGTCAATGACTTTTGTTTTTTTTTTTCCTAGTGGATTGTTAAACATTTACCAGCACATTACTGCTACCTACAGGCCATGAATGTACAGGACAGATGTTTGCATCTCTTTAATCTTAAATCTGCAAGAGCAAAGCGATCTGATAACATAACAGGTTTTGTGTCTGAGTCCACAAAATTTTGGTTTGGGCAGAAACTAGTTTTTACTTAAATGCTTGCCCTTCATACAGCTAGCTGGGGCTCAATTCCCTATTTGCAGGGCAATTCCTTACATTCGAGATGCACCAGCTTACGAGACCTCCACTAGACCAGTTCTCTCCCTGGAGGGATGTGCGGGTCTTGCCCCACGGCCATCTTGTGTGGGCTCTGCTTCATGCCACACAAACAGAAGTTCAAACCATGGGTTTGTGCCTAGGGGTGAGGCATCTTGTGCCCAGTTCATACTTCCCCTTTTCTGGACTTCCTAATCTCGTTACTATCTTCCTTTTCCCTCTGTGGGTTTTTTGGGGGGAGTGAGGTGGGGTTGGCGGTATTTTCTTCTGTTTTCTGGCCTTCATTTTTTTTTTTTTTTAAATTGAAGCATAGTTGATTTACAATGTTAGATTAGTTTCTGGTGTAGAGCAAAGTGACTCCGTTTTATATATGTATATACATATATACACACACACATTCTTTTTCATATTCCTTTCCATTACAGTTTATTACAGCATATTGAATATAGCTCCCTGTGCTCTACAGTACGACTTTATTGTTTATCTATTTTATATACAGTAGTGTATATCTGCTAAGCCTAAACTCCTACTAATTTCTCCCCCTGCTTCCCCTTTGATAACCATAAGTTTATTTTGTTTGTCTGCGAGTCTGTTTCTGTTTTGTAAGTAAGTTCATTTGTATCATATTTTAGATTCCACATACAAGTGATATCATATGATATTTCTCTTTCTGTGTCTGACTTACTTCACTTAGTATGATCACCTCTAGGTCCATCCATGTTGCTGCAAACTGGCCTTCATTTTTGATGTTTACTCTCTGCCAGGCCCCCCCGGCAGTCTCCCTGTCACTGAAAGGGATGTTCAAATTTTCACACGATAATCTTCTATCCTTTTACCCCTTGCAGACTGGACCTGCCCAAGGCCACTGAAGACAAGGAGGGGGTGGATCCCCAACGGGATGCATCTCCTGGGGCCCCTGGCCTCTGTCGCGTGCTTAACTGCCAGCTTTTCCTCCTGCAGCGCCCACCACCACCATGTGCCCCCACTCTCCTCCGGTGCCTCCCTCCCTCTTCACTGCTGTGCAGACAGTGCTCCTTTCTCATCTTTAATTCCCATTTTGAGCATCCTTTTCTCTTTCTGATGTGTTCTAGTCATGCCTGTTCCACAACAATGTTGCTGTAAAGGGGACCCTACAGAGGTCTTTACAAAGATAGTCATTTCGGAGCCTCCATGGGTTGAGTAAACTTGAAGTCAATTGAGTCTCCTCACCCTGGGCTTTCAGTTTTCAGTGGCTTTAGTTAAACAGAGGGCTGGGGAGGGATGATTCCTGGGAGAAGGGACAAAGAGCTCTGATCCTCCTTCCACAAGCTCAAGGAGGGTGGTCTGGCAGTAGGGCCCCACTGGGGTCTGACCACTAAACAAATTACCCCACGAGGCAGAGACAGAGTTAGTGGCCTGCCCCTCCCAGAGCTGTGCACTGAGCAGAAAGAACCATGGCTCCAGGTTTGAAGGGCCATGACCTGGTCCTCCGGAATGAGGCCTTGGGCCATGGCAAAGGCTTCCTCCAGGCCCTGACCCTGAAGACTCCTCCTGGGTCTGGGCAGTGTTCAGATAGGCAGGGCCTCCCAGGCTGTCCCCCTCTCTGGGGGACGGGTGTTGGCAGTCTCCAGCTCAAAGGGCTGACGTCTGAACTCCTGTTTCGGAACAATGAGACGAAAGGAAGGAGGATCGAGTGCCACGTGCCACTGCCAGTCCACAGCAGCCCAGCAGCCATGGCTCCACACCCTACGGCTCCATGGTACATGGCATGGCTAGGGCACTCCTGAACGGGCAAGGTGGAGGTGAGGAGAGGGGGATTTCACGAGACAGATGGACTTCCAGCCAAACTGGGCACGTGAGGGATCGAGGATTAATTTGGGAAGTTACAGGGAGGGGAGCTGACAGCCTGGCTGCGTTACCTTCTCTTATCTAATTTGCTTCCCTCTTGCTCCTGCCTTGCTATCCAAAGCCACCAGTCAGGCAGCCTTACTCCTGCCTTGAAGGGTCTGCCCCTTCTACTGGGCCCTGCCTTGAAGGGTCTGCCCCTTCTACTGGGCCCTGCCTCAGAGACCTGGTACCCCAGGGCCTGGGCTTTAATCTCTGACATCATGAGTGGCCAGGCCCACTGTTCCCTTCCCTTTAACCAAGCAACAAGCAATGGCAGTGTCTCACAGCGAGCAACAAGCACCCCAGCATGTCCAGCCTGCTTTGAATCATGGCTCCACCAGATGCCATGTTTTTTCTTTACCACATACCTGAGCCTCGGTTTCCCCACCTGTAAAATAGGAGAAATAATACTGCCTTCTCAGAACTATGGCAAGAATTAAATGTTATTTACTACGTGCCTGGTACTTGGTAGGCGTTCGGCTGATGGGAGCCATGTAGCTATCTATTTCTTCAACCCAAGCCTCAGTCAAACCCGCCAACATGTGTTGAATGTCTCCTATGTGCAAAAAAGCTGTCCAAGAAACCCCCTCCCCGCACACCCATGCTGAAAAGGGGAAGGAGAGAGTATCTCAAGGAAGTGCTCTAAAATCTTCCTGTCCAGGGCCAGCCTGGATTAGCACTTACAGTCTTGCATGCCCAGTTCTAAAACTCTTTGATTCTGAAGCGTTATGTACTATCTAACACGCACTATTTTATTATATCACATAACCTGTATTACGTCTTTTCTCTCCAACTCGATTGTAAGTTTCTTGACAGCTGGACCCATGTCCAGTCCTTCTTCGTGGGTTTTCCACAGTGCTCAGCACTGAGCTGCATGCATAAGAGGCAGCTGATATGAAGACCTGTTGATTAAGTTTGGTGCCTTGTGTGTGTGTGTGACCAAAGGCGAGAGTATAGTCCGACATCTTTTATTCAGAGTGACATTATGTATCTACTTGAATAAATTCATTTCCCCTTTTCATCCTGCCTCAGGGAACAAGAAATCTTCCTGCTCCTGAGAAATAAGTGAGAGGTGAAGGGGCCAATGAGACAGTGATTTTGTATCCTATGGCTGGCCCAGAACCTGGGCAGGGGCAGGCAGTGTGTTGGTGTGAGTCTGAGACACCGATGGAGGTACTGGAGAATGGTTGGTGACGCCAGCAGGATTTGGAAACTTACGCCTAGAGGTGTTTACAAATAGAATCGCTATCAGGAATGACTGGGGGGAGGTAGGCAGGAGCTGGGTAGAAAAAAGCAGAAGTGCCTATAACCAGAAATAGGTCAGAGGTACCTCTCTTGGATAAAGAGCTCATATACAGAATAGATTACAAACTCCTACAAGTCAGTATGAAAATGACAAACAACCTAATTATTTTAGATCAGGAAAGATCTGATTAGCCACCTCACAGAAAGTGATAACCAAATAACCAACACATACGCAAAAAGGTGATCAATATCATTAATCGTTTGAGAAATGCAAATTAAAACCACAATGAGAGAGCAGCACATACCCACCAGAGGAGCTAAAGCTAAAGTGTAAAAGAAAAATCTCTAACAACAGACAATACCAAGGGTTGATGAGAATGGGGATCAACTTGAGTTCTCACACATTGCTGGTGGAAGCATAAACTGGTACAACCACTTAGAAAACTGTTTAGTGGTATGAAAAGCTAAACATGCTTTCTCTATGACCCAAAAATTCTACTTCAAGGTATATACTCCGGAGAAAGAAGTGTATGTGAGCCCACAAGATATGCACAAGAATGTAGCTAGTAATTTTACTCATTAACAGTCTCAAACTGAAAATCCCAAATTTTTATTAACGATAAAATGGGTAAATTATAGTATCTCCATGTAATAAAGCACTATACAACAATATAAAAGAACAATCTACTACTACTACATACTGTACAACTCCATTTATACTGAGTTCAAGAACAGTCAAAACTAGTCTATAGTGATAGAAACAAAATAACAATTACTCTGTGAATACAGACTGGGAAGAAGCACTAAGGAATGGTCTCGCGTTCTGGCAATGTCCTGAATGGTGGTTACACGGGTGTACATACGTGCAAAAACTTAAGATTACTGTACTTTAGGCATTTTAACATATGCAGGCTACATTTCAATTTTAAAATCTTAAAACAATTTTTTATTTTGTGATAAATTGCCCAAGAATGTGATTGCTGGATTGTATTCTAAGCACCTGTTTTAGTTTTATAAGAAACTGCCATACTCTTTTCCAGAGTGGCTGTATAATTTTATAGCCCCATCATCAATGTAGGAGTGATCCAGTTTCTCCCTATCCTCTCCAGCATTTGGTTTTGTCACTACTTTTCATTTCAGCCATTCTGAAAGGTGTGTAATAACATCTCATGATAGTTTTAATTTGCATTTTCCTAACGGCTAATGATATTAAACATGTCTTCATGTGTTTAGTTGCTATCTGTATGTCTTCTTCAGTGAAATATCTGTTCGTGTCTTTGCCCATTTTTTTCTTTTTTTGTTTTTAAACCATCTGAAGATTTCTTTATTCATTTGAGATAAGTCTTTTTAAAATTTCTACCTTGTTGGAAAAAAATCTTTGCCCATTTTCTAATCAGACTGGTTCTTTTTTTTTTTTTTTGCGGTACGCAGGCCTCTTACTGTTGTGGCCTCTCCCGTTGCGGAGCACAGGCTCCGGACGCGCAAGGCTCAGCGGCCATGGCTCACGGGCCCAGCCGCTCTGTGGCATGTGGGATCTTCCCGGACCGGGGCCCGAACCCGTGTCCCCTGCATCGGCAGGCGGACTCTCAACCACTGCGCCACCAGGGAAGCCCCCAGACTGGTTCTTTGTTTCTGAATTTTGAGAGTGCTTTATATTTTAGATACAAATATTTTATTGGATATGTTCTTTACAAATATTTTCTCTGAGACTCTGGCTGATATTTTCACCTGCTTAACAGGGTCTTTCACAGAGAGGAGTTTTTAATTGTGATGAAGCCAAATTTATCGATCCTTCTTTTTGTGGATAGTACTTTTGGCATCAAGTCTAAGAACTCTTCGCCAAATTTTAGATCCCAAAGATTTCTCCTTTGTTATCTTCTAAAGTTTTATAGTTTTACATTTTACAATTAAATCTGTAATAAACTTTGAGTTAATTTTTGTATAAGATGTGGTTTTTTGTTTTATTTTTCATTTAAGTATAGTTGATACTTACTAATTTTTTTTTATTGAAGTATAGTTGATAAATGTGAGGTTTAGGTTGAGGTTTGTTTTTTTTTTCTGTCTGTGGACATCTAATTGCTCCAGCACTGTTTGTGGAAAAGGCTATTGCTCTTCTGTTGAATGGCACTGCACCTTTGTCAGAAAGCAGTTGGATACATTTGTGAGTCTAGTTCTGTAATTCTCTATTTTGTTCCATTAATCTATGTGTCTATCCCTCTGCCAAAACCATACTGTCTAGATTACTCTAGCTATATAATAAGTCCTGAAATCAGATAAAATGATTCCTCCTACTTTATTTTTCTTCAAAAATGTTTTAGCTACGCCAAGTCCTGTGACTTTCCATATAAAGTTAAGAATAATAAGCTTATCTGTATCTACAAAAAACCTTGATGGGATTTTGATATAAATTGCCTTAACAGATCAATCTGGGGAAAAACAGACATCTTTACTACATGTTGAGTCTTCCAACCCATGAACATAGTACATTTATTTAGGTCTTCTTTGATTTGTTTCATTTTGTAGTTTTCAGCATATAAGTCCCGCCCATGTTTTGTTAGATTTATACCTAGGTATAATCTGAAAGCTTTTGGGAGCAATTGTAAATGGTATTTTGTTTTTAATTTTGGTTTCCAAGTGTTCACTGATACAAAAAAATGTGATTGATTTTTGTTTGCTGGTTTTTTCCTGCAACCTAGCTGAACTTGTTAGTTCTAAGAGTTTTTGGGTGGATCCCTTGCGATCTTCTCTGTAGACAACGTCATCCTCAAATAGGGACAGTTGATTTCCTCCTTTCCAATCTGTATGCCTTTTATTTTGTTTTCTTCCTCACTGCACTAGCTAGGACTTATGGTTGGATAGGAGTGGTTGAACGGAAATCCATGCTTTGCTCATGATCTTGGAGGAAAGCATTCATCTTTCATTGTTAAGTATGGTACCATCTCTAGGCTCCTTGTAGATGCTGTTTATCAAGTTACCAGTTTGCTGAGCGTTTTTTATCATGAGTGGGTGAAATATTTTGTCCAATGTCTTATCTGTGTTAATAATCAACAAATTGGTCTATTTCTTCTAAATTGTTGCATCTATGAGCATAAAGTTGTTCACAGTATTTTCTTATCTCTTTTAATGGCTGCAGAATCTGCAGTGATATTCCGTTTCATTCCTGACATTGCTGATTTGTGTCACCTCTCTCTCTCTCAGGTCTTGCTAGAGGTTTATCATTCACTGTTAATGACTTTTTGAAGAACCAGCTTTTTGTTTCATTACTTTGGTCTGTTGTTTCTGTTTTAAATTTTATTAATCTGTGCTCTTATTTTCGTTTTTCCTTCTGTCTGCTTCATTTGGGTTTATTTTGCCCTTTCTCTGGTTTCCAGAGGAAGAAACTTAGACTATCAATTTGAGTCTGTTCTTCTTTTCTAATGCAAACATTCAATGTGGCAATATTTTCCTCTCAGAACTGTCTTAGCTGCACCCCACATATCTTGATATGCTGTATTTTTGTTTTCATTTAGTTCAAAGTCTTTTTTTTTATTTCCTTTGAGACTTCCTCTTTGACCCGTGGATTATTTAGAAGTGTTTTAAATTTTTCACGTTTAGAAGTGTTTGTTATCTTTCTGTTTTTAATACTGCATTTTGGTCTGAGAACATATTCTGTAGAATTTAAAATTTAAAAACTTTCTGAGGTCCCGGATATAGTTTATCTTGGTGAATGTTCCATGAACACTTGAAAACATTTGCTAGTTGTCAAGGCACTGGAATCCTAAATAAATTCCCCTCCTGGCCAAAATACCTACAGAAGCCTTTTTCACGACCAAACCCTAACTGAGATAGAAGGTTATACCCCACATTACACAGCAACCCATGCTGAAATCCTGCTGAACTTTGTCTTCTTTCCCTAAATCCTTTCTCATCTGCTGCCCCCTTGCTGGGTGTCTTCCTTTCTCCCTTCTGGCCCCACGTGGCCATTCCAGTCTCCCTGGTGCCAGCCTCATCTTTCTTTCCACATCTCACGTCACACCCACTTCCCATCCCACTCTCTCTATCTCCTTTCTTACCTAAAGAATTGTTTTCTTCTCTCTCAAATTAAAACATGTGGCTCTTCTCTGCACCCCTGCCATCAGCTCATTAAGAATTTTCTTTGTGATTCACCCTTCTTAGAACGCGGGGGGGGGATGGTAAACAGCGAATAACTTTCTTGCTCTCATAGGGCTAAGTGTGACCCCACCCTTGTATCTGTGGTGCAGGTGTCTTGTTGGCCACTGGCCCAGAGGTCTAAGTTGTGGGAAGCTTATTCACTGGTCCTTCTAGAATCTCTGAATAATGATAGGTTCTTGATATTCTTTTTTTTTTTTTTTTTTTTTTTTTTGCGGTACGCGTCCCTCTCCCCGTTGTGGCCTCTCCCGTTGCGGAGCACAGGCTCCGGACGCGCAGGCTCAGCGGCCATGGCTCACGGGCCCTGCCGCTCCACGGCATGTGGGACCTTCCCGGACCGGGGCGAGAACCCGTGTGTCCAGCATCGGCAGGGGGAGTCTCAACCACTGCACCACCAGGGAAGCCCGGTTCTTGATATTCTTGATGTCCCGGGTTATGTTGAAATCTGCCGCTGATAATTCACAGCTCTCATCAAAGTGGGAAAATCCTGTAATTGATTTGTTCTGCCTCATGCTAACCGCAGAAGCTTAGGAGTCAAGAAAGACCTGGGCACAAATTTATCCTCTGCCATTCAGTTGGTAGCCATTTGGCAACCACGGTGGGTCACATAATCTCCCATGACTTTAATCCTCATCTGGAAATTGCACACCTATAGAATCGTAAGGATAAATGTGATAAAGCACTTGGTATGAAACTCGTCAAAAGATGATAGTTATTCTTATTGTGTGTTATTTCGTTGTTATGTCGTTGCTGTTACTGATGATAATGGCATTATATGTCAGTATCTCTTTTATCTTCCTCTTTTGAGCTTTTCCTTTTCTGGTCAGGTAACTACATGCATATGGTAAGCATTAGTAATTTCTGGACACACAGACAGACTATATTCTAGCCTCTCTTGCACTTAGGTGTGGTCATATGACTGAGTTCTAGCCGATGGAATGTGGACAGAAATGATGTGAGTGATTTCTCCACCAGCTCGCTCATAAGACCCTTCCAGGAGCATTCCTTCATACTCTTCCCCTTCCTCTTAGGTGATGCAGCTGTATACGTCTGGGTCTTGAATGCCAAGTTTAGTGATAGCAGACACAGTATGTAGGTGCCTAGGTCCCTGAATGAATGACTGGAGACAGACTGCCACGAATTAACAATCCTGATTAGCTAAAGGTGATCAAGAAACACTTCTATGTGTTAAACCTCACTGTACATTTTAGACTTTGTGTGTTAGTAGCTAGCATTTTCTAAACTAACATAAAAATTGGTACCTTGAAGTGGTGCCACACAAAATTCTAAAACATATAGCACTGGCTTAATGTTCACTCAATGGGCTGCGAAGAAACTGATCTTAAGAACTGGAAAGACGTGGTTGCCTGGAGTTGGGGGCTGGAGGAAGGGATGGATTTCAAAGGGGCACAGGGAGTCTCTTGGAGGGGATGGAAATATTCGTATCTTGACTATGGGAGTTGTATCCTAGATGTATATGACTGTCAAAATTCATCAAATTGTAGGCATTAAATGGATATAATTTATTGTCCAAAAATTATATCTCAATAAGTTGTTGAAAAAAAACAACTCCCATCTATGTTAAATGACCTATCTTACAAGCGTCAGGTTCCCAGACCCTGAGGTGAGGATTCATGTGTGAGTGATTTACTCAGTGAATGCTCCCAGAAGACAACAGCAAGGTGAGAGAGCAGGACAAGGAGGGAGGAAGCAGCAGGACTGTGGTCTTAGGCAGAGCTCCCCACAGTGGCCTCCACCTGATCCTGAGGGGGGCTCTGGGGCATGAGCCTCACAGTGTGTCCTGTTTCAAGACAAGGCAGTAGGAGAGATTCCTCCCGGGGCCTGAGGACAATCCTCCACAGTGAGTCACAGGTGCAGCGGCTGGAAACAAAAGAGCACAGAAGCTGGGGAATGAGAGCCAGAAATGGGAAAGGGATTCAAGGGGATCCCGCAGAGCACCACCAATATCCATTACACCCTCCTAGAAGAACTCGTTTCTTATTATGATGAAGTATAATATGCCTGCTTTCTTCAGACTGTTTTCTAAATGCTGAATTACTAAAGCAAGGGTGTTCTGACATGAAAATCATCTGCAGAATCTTGGGCACGGACCACTGGAATGGGATGAAGGGCCAGCATCAACTGACCCACGGCAGCAGCCCACCCGCTTGGGCCGCATCCACAGACCCCTGGGGGGAGAGCAGACACAGTGGTTGGGGGAGGGGCTGGAAGCAGACAGATGTGGGTTCCAGGACAAGCCCCACCATTTTCTGGTTGTGTGGCCCTGCAGCTGTTGCTTAACCCACTCGCCTCACTTCCTCCTCTGAGAAATGGTAAAAACAAACTCATTTACCTCACAGGGTCACCGAGAGGTTTAAAGAGACAAAACAGGTAAAGCCCTTAGCAGATCCCTGGTGTGACATGTGACACAAGTGCTCAGGAAGAACTGCTTGTATCCCTGAACAATCATTTCTCTCTTCCCCCCCACAACTTCCCCGCCATCTACGGCAGCCCCCACCCCACCACTCCTGGTCACCGTCTGCGTCCGCTGATGCCGTCTGGAGCTCAGGACTGACACACCTTCCCTCCAACCCTCACGCTAGCTCTTTTAGCTTTTCCAGAGCAGAGGCTCTGGCACATTTTAGGATTCATTCAGAATTTGTACGGGTCAAAACAGAGGCTTGACACGTTTAGAAAGTACCCAGATTAATCTTGGGGGTGGGATGCAAAACAACACCCCGTAGGAAAACTAACCATCCAGTCCTCTCCACCCCAAGTTACACTTCTAGGTGTCCTTCTAGCCACTGGGGTTTACAGAAACCTCCAAAACACCATATTACTTAGTTGTGAACAAAGAAGAAATTAAATTTTCTCATTTGGTGGAAACGTTTCTGGCTGACATTTGGGAGAAGGGAAGAGATTAGCTTAAAGATCTAGTATCTCCCCATCCCTCATATCCCCAGTTCCTCTTGTCTGTTTACCTATCCTTTTTCTCTCTCTCCTCTCTTACATTTCCAAGGGCCCATCTCATAGCTTGAGAAACCAAGGAAGAAAGGACATCACTTATTCTACTTGACAGATATTATGCAGGTTTTCCCTGTTCACGCAGAGGTACTTACCATACCTCGGGGAGAAAACTGTATTTTCTACATCACTTCTAAATCGTTGTTCACTTTTCTCTTCATCATTATATTTATCTGCTAATTTTGATACTAGATTTTTTCTTCAATATTGACATAACAGAATGAAACAGAGCAAAATAAAACATACAGAATAGTGAGAGCAACAACAGCAACAACCCAATTTCTCATGGGAATGGCCTAAAGGGACCTGGGATCTGTTTTGAAGCCAGTTTGAATATGCAGGTTGCGTTAGTCCAGATCTCTGAAAAGCAGACACCCAGCAGGTTTTATACCTTTATCAGAGGAGGCACCTGTGAGGGAAAATGAGCGGGTGCTGTCAGGCCCCAAGTGAAGCAGGGAGCAAGGGAAGGATGGCAGAAGACTCCCAGCCTGTTGTGTAGACTAAGGGGAGTTTGGCATGTCCACTGGGGAGCCCTCGAGCTAAAGCCGGCCATCAGAGGAGGCCGTGTCTCCCAGGGGTGGGCATGCTCGGTTCCTTGCGGGCTGGGTCAGGAGTGGTGCAGGCCACAGGATGCGTGGCCTTGGGGCAAACAGAGCATTGGTTTCAGGGCCCAGCAGCGGGGCTTGGTCAGTCACACACCCTGCAATTGGAGGTGTGCCAGGTGCATGCTCATGGCCGCCCAGTGGGTGGTTCGTTGCATCGTTGGTTTAATTCTAGATGGCAGTTGGAGGCCAATACTGAGTCTAGACTCTGCTCTTTCGTTCAGATCTTGAGACGCCCACTACCTCCCCAAATAACACAGCTTCCACGTGGTCACTCCAATTTGTCTTGCAGAGGAGTCTATGACGGGGGAGTGTCCTTTTTGTACGGGCTTGCTTCTGTTGATTTTGGGGCTTTACAGAAGGGCAGGGTGCTGTCGATGGAGGGAACTCAGAAATACACTGGGCCACCAAGTGCCAGAGGCAGGCGCCACTGGCTGCATGAATCCTTCCCTTAACTCCACTGGGAACATGTTAGTAAGTGGAGGTAATTGGCCGGAGTCCACCTTCCTGCCCCAGGACCCTGCACCCAAGAGCTGGTGTTGAAGATGGGGGTAATTAAAGGAAGCCGCGTACTTCTCCCTGCTGCTCTGGCAATCACTTCCTTTCACACGCTCAAGGCCATGGTTGACCTGAGCCTTCCGCAAGAAATTTCTGGCCCCTGCATAGCTTCTGAACGTCTTTTGCTTGCCTGTTTGTTTTCCCCTCAGATGCTCCCATATTCCTAAGCTGTCTTCTGTCTGGTTTGTTGTTGTTGTTGTCATTTGGTGGTTTTTCCTGGAAAATGTTTCTTATATGCATTGAGAATCTGAAAGATCAGAGGTATCAGTGTTTGGTGTCAGGTTTTCCTGTGCACCTTGGGAACCTGTGAGTTGAATGCCTTGAGCAGCCTGAAAGAAGCATCAAATATCTCCTGCCTATCCAGACAGAACAAGCCACTCTGGACCTTGGGGAAACCCCTTTGGGTTCTGCCTTTACATTTTGCCATCCTCATCTTCAGCTGAAGGCACCAGTCCTTCAGATGGTGCTACGGTGGAGGAAAAATGACCACCAGTGAACAGTCCAAACTCTGGGGTGGAGCCCAGCTCTGCCTTTCAGCCTCTCTGTGGTGTTTGCCAAGTCCCTTGTTGAATCTCAGTTTCCTCATCTACAACATGGGGTATCAAAAGCATCCCTATCAGCCTCGTGGGGCTGCTATGGAGACCCTTGTCAAAATGAGAGGATAGGCCAGAAAGGCAGTTGGCAACTGTACTGTGATGAGCAGTCATCAGACAATCACCTCACAGGGTTCTCCTACCCAACCTTAGTCTTGAGGGATGATAATAGGTGTTATTCGAAAAAGAAAATGTTTTTCTACCTTAAAAAACGTTTGAGGAATGCAAGGTTAACCATGTTTAAACCTGTTCCTCACTGTGGATTTCTCAGAGACTTTAGCATGCTATGAATCTCTATGAGTGTTTCCACACAGTGTCTGAGAGGATATGCTTTCTGTGCAAACCTGTGGGCTCCCACACCACACCCTCTGTTGGAAATGCCGTAGTAGATAACATGATGGTCCCCGAGTGGAGGACATAGGTGTCAGACTTGGTGCCAGCCCCCGTGCTGATGCTTGGATCATAAGAAACTTGAAAGACTGATGAGTTCATTTAACCAATGGAGAGTTGATATGGGGCTACAACCTGGCAGACTGAACGCTCTTGATACCAAAAAAAAAAAAAAAAAAAAGCCC
>NW_020173766.1:313743-366437 GCF_003031525.2 Neophocaena asiaeorientalis asiaeorientalis
AAAAAAAAAAAAAAAAAAAAAGCCCAGGAGAAACCCCTGACATGCGTAATGAATCTGACCAAGATCTCCCAGGGTCACCAGGGCCCTTCCAGAGTCCACACAGGCTCCTAAGTCACATTTCTAACAAGAATCCTATGTGATCGTGATTCTTGGAGAATTGCCCATGGGAAAGGCCAACCCTATAATAACAGAAAGCAACAGAAGACTTCTTGTTTTCTTTCTCTTATTCAGAACAGAAGCTTGCAGTTCTCCTAACTCTTCTCTGACGGGGGTTCTACTGACCACCTGAGGTTGAATGCTGGCTGTCAAGCTCCTTCAAACTGGGGCCCCCAGTATGCCCGTGAGCTGTCCCAGCAGAGTCTTTGTCTTTTTTTTCCTATCTTTTCTTTATCATTTGAAACATATAGCACAGTCCTGCATACACAGCAGATGCTTGATAAATACCTGGTGAATTTCATTGTCTTGTCCACTTAGCCAGTGTATCACAGATCACACCATCCATGGTCAGACCTCTCCCCACAAATATCGGGTGAACACTGGTCTGTGCCCAGGACCATCCTAGGTCTTGTGGACACATCAGCACATAGAGCAGGCACATGGCTCTGCCCTATGAGGCTTCTGTAACAGTGGCGTTCTACCCACCCGTTACGGTTGCTTAGCCATGGATAGTCCACAAAGACTTTTTACATATTTATCTTAGTTGGTTCCATGGCAACACTATGATGTAGTTGTTATTATTCCCAGTTGACAGATGAGAAAGCTGAGGTCCAGCAGGATTAAATGATTAGCCCAAGGTCATGCAGCTGTGGGCACCCCAACTGAAACTCAAGCTCAAGTCTTCTTGGGTATGTAAACCCATACTACAACTCACCTCATCAAAGTCTCCCATTGAGCTCTGCAGAATAATTAGGTTATCCCCTAGCCATCAGTCTTTCTTTACAAGGAAATCCCGATTTCATTTTTTATCCTGTCTCCTCAAAGGTCAAAGCCGTGCTTATTCAAGAATTATCCCCCCTTCCAAAACAATGAGCAATTCCAAGGGAAGGCAGAACCCCTAAAATAGCTGCTAAACATCAAT
Source organism: Neophocaena asiaeorientalis asiaeorientalis (assembly GCF_003031525.2). Lineage (NCBI taxonomy): Eukaryota > Metazoa > Chordata > Mammalia > Artiodactyla > Phocoenidae > Neophocaena > Neophocaena asiaeorientalis. The sequence goes on from NW_020173766.1 coordinate 314,822, forward strand.
GGCATTCATCTCAAGGATTACTCAACTGAGTGCTTAGTGTGTGATCTCAATCATAGAAAAGAAGAACTGCTCTTAAGCTCGATTGTCTTTTTAAAAATTTGCAAAACCGTTGAAGCTAAGCCCGTTTGAAACAGGAAGCTGTGTTCCTTCCTACCTTACTAATGTCGCTGGTGGTATCAGATGGTATCTCCGTTTCATGAGTAGCAAGACCTAAGCTATCACTGGACGCATAAAGGACTTTGCTAAATTGGCAGGTACCACTGTCTTCTTTTTGTTCTCATCTGGGCGAGAACTTATTAAATGCAACAGAAGTTGTTTATTCAGGAGAAGTTTCCAGGTAGATCATCAGGTTCCTAGGAGAAAGGAGATGGAGCAAGGGGTGTAGCCAGGTGGAAGCAATTCCTCCCAGGAGTACTCTTGGATGGAGGAGGTAGAGAGGGAGGCCTGCTGCAATGCAGTAGGTAGTTTGGGACCAAAGTGGGAGAGCAGATTGTGAAATATGTCCATATTCGTCTTCCTTTCTCCCATTCTGCTTTTCTCTCACCCGTATCATGATGTGTTTGCCTCTTCCACTCATCCAAACTTGGCCTTTTATCCTCTTCGGTCAACATGCCCAAGGCTGTGTCCATGCTGCCTTCCCTGGGCTTTCATAAATTCTCAACTATTGAGAGGATGACCACTCCAAAAGGGTTATACTTAGTAGCTTTGTGTTATTGATATTGATTTGTAAGAAACATTCAGTGAAAGTATAATTGACATATGTGTGTACATACTTTTATATATTACATCTGTATATATACATATATATTTCAATTTTTCATTGAAAATCCACTCTAAGTCTGGCTATTAGATGGATCAGGAGTTTGGTTGACTTGGTGTCTTTTTATCTGGATCTACAAAGTTGACTGTTTGCTTTTCCTGGATCTATATTAGAGGGTAGGAAGAGAAAGCCTTCCTAATCTTCTGGGAAACCTTCAAGTGGTTGGGGATGAAAGTTAACTGTTGTGTGACAAGTGTTTCGAGGGGAGGCGGTGGGATTACGGGGTCTTTGGTACATGGAAGTGATAGGACTTGGAGTGTATCTGAAGTTCTTTTCAGAAAATGGTGATGATTATCATGAACTATGCAGGTGGAGTTATTTCTCCTAGAGGAATAACTGCATGACTTAATAAGAAAAAAGCAGATATACCCAGCAGAATAAAATGGGTAAAGGGCACAAACAGATAATTCGCAGAAAAGGAAATACAATTACAGCTAAAAAAAAAAAACCCTCGGGGCTTCCCTGGTGGTGCAGTGGTTGAGAGTCCGCCTGCTGATGAAGGGGACGTGGGTTCGTGCCCCAGTCCGGGAAGATCCCACATGCCGCAGAGCGGCTGGGCCCATGAGCCATGGCCACTGAGGCTGTGCATCTGGAGCCTGTGCTCCGCAGCGGGAGAGGCCACAACAGTGAGAGGTCTGCGTACCACAAAAAAAAAAAAAGAAAGAAAGAAAGAAAGAAAACAACCCCCAGTAATTAAATAAGTGTTAGTTACATAATTAATGACATCCTTGTTGCCTGTAAAATTGGCTGAGGAATTTTTTTCTCTTAGATTTCCGTATTGATGGATGCTTGCTGAGACTGGCACCATCACCTACTAGTATATATATTGTTACACACCTTCTGGAAGCAATTTGGCAAAATGCATCAAGAGTCTTAGCAATATGACTAGCGGTAGAAACTGTGCTTTGGGAAATCTACTTTAAGGAAATAATAAAAATACAGACAAAGATGTTTACTGCAGCATTATTTGTAAAGGTGCAAATTGGAAACAACTTAATCACACAACAGTAAGACAAAGATTAAATAACCATAAATATACAATATGTTGCAGTTGTTACAAATATATTTTCAAATAATTTTTAACCACATGGAACTAGGTGCAGGGTATAAAATTTTAAGTATCAGAATACAAAAGGGCATACAAGTGTGATATCAACTGCAACAAACATGGGGCCTAGAAAAGAGGCAGTGGTTCTCTCTCCAAGGCACAGGTGGAGGTGGAAATACCAGGGGCCAGGAAGCTGACCCTCCAGTATGCTGAACATCCCAACCATGTTATTTTGACTGCATAGGCGTAATTTCCCCATAAAACACTTCTTCATGATCATCTCTTTCAACTAGGTAACATATCAGCCTGTATACAAACACTAAAAATCAGCCACATTGGAAACACTCGCTACTGGAATATAAAGTGTAAATCTAATCTTTGAACAAGGAAGTTGGTAAAAATATCCAAAGTCACTTGGCAGGTGGATGAAACCAAGTTACTTAACTGACTACACTCCAAGAATAGCATGTAAACTTTGCTCTAGTAACTAATAATATGAGTGGCAGCCGTGCAAGTCCATGTGCTGCTCTAAAACATAAAGGCTGGGAGATGTCTGCTGCTGGGAAGAAGACTGCATTTATTCGTGATTTCAACCTTGAGGGGTTCTTGTGTATTTCTAAGGAGGGAGTTTACTGGCTCACAAGACAGCCCATTCTGTTCCTGCACAACTTGGTTCTCAGCCAGTTCTTCCCCATATGTGACTGAATGTAGTTTCTTCCAATACCATCAAATTCCTGTTCTCTGGAGAGTCTACTCCCTCCTCTACAGGAAAAGCTATTCCATTACAGGCTTTCCCTTCTCAAAGGAATCCAAAACATCGCCTAATCCAATTTCTTAATTAAAAAAAGATTAGAAAACTTTGGTCCAGATCAAAGATGTATAAATATTGGGATAAAAAGGAAAAGAAAAGAAACTAAAATAAATCTGAAGACTTTTTTCATACAGAACATTCGAGTTCTGCCAACTACAGCTGATGTTTCTGGACCTTTATCATCCTAGCCTGTCCTATGCTCCAGGTTGATCCTATGCTCCCTCTTAAAATGTGGTACCTGGGACAGAACCTAATATTTCAAATGTATAGTCTGAAAAGTGAAAAGCAAGGTAAAATTATTCTGCTCCATCCTTGTATTCCTTTAAGAAGCATTTATTAAGCAGCTATTGTCAGGCATTATACGGGGCACTAGTCCTGCGCTGTCCAATATGGTGGCTACTTGCCACATGTGGCTATTCCAACTGAACTTAATTAAATAACATGAAAAGCTCAGTTCTTCAGCAGCAGTAGCCACATTCCAAGTGCTCAATAGCCATGTGGCTTGTAGGTGCTTTACTGAACAGCACAGATACAGAACATTCCATCACTGCAGAAAAGTTCTATTGGATAGTGCTGTACCAGATCATTATTTTTTCTGACTATCCCAAGTTTGCTGTGGAAAGAAGTACAAGGGGAGGGGGACTGGTTTAAAACTGTGTAAGTGGGAAGCAATTTGAGGAGCTAGATGGATAGGTAATTGGATGAATAAATGAAGGGCTAGCTGGGTAGAGAGGAACATGGAGAATCAGATGGGTAGATTTCCTTTGTTCTGGATGATCTACTAACATAGACGAAGACTGAATTAGCTCTTGGGGTTGGCTTCTAAAGAGCCTGCAACTGAGGATACTCTTAGTTCAACCCCTAAATCTCCTCTTTTCTTCTCACTTAAGCTTAAGGAGGTTGGAGGGATGTAACTCGGAGACAGTAAACAGATTCCAAAAACTTGGGAGGGTGCAGTGTATCACCTACCTACCTACCTTCGATTCCTGTCATCTTTGTGAGAGACAATCTAACCTCGATGATTCTTCATTGGAATGTCAGTCGGTAAATGGATTAATATAATCTTGGGTTCCCATTAGGTTATTTAATTTGCTTGAGATCCAAAACCATTTGTGGAAATTCAAAATCCTCATTTACTGTAACTAAAGATTTTAATGAAGGCTGAAATGTCTTGTTAAAACATTACTGGATACCAATCACTGTGTTTTCTATAACCTCACTCCCTCACCTTCCTCAAGACTTTTCTCAAATGTCATCTCACGAGCTCCTTGTTGACCCCCTCCAATTTAAACTGCACCTCTCCAACCCCATCCTACTGCCTTTCCTCATCTCCTACTTTATCTTTCTCTGTAGCACTCATGACCATCTGAGACACTGTAGATTTTAGTTATATATTATTCCCCAACTAGAATATAAGCTTCATGAGGTCAGAGAGTTTTGTCTATTCTGTTCACTGATATGCCTGTGTCCCTGGAATAGTGCCTGGCATATCATAGGTGCTACTAAGTATTTGCTGAATGAATGACTGGAGAACCCCATGAGGCAGTAACTCTTCTTATCACCAGGTTACACATAAAGATTCTGAAGCACAGAGAGGTTAACCTACTTGCTCTAGGTCACACAGTCATTTCTTCAGACTCAGGAATTGAATAATTATCCTAGACTGAGGAGGACCAAGGATATTAAGCAAGAAAATCTTACAACTATGATTCCTTGGCACCAAATATCCATGAAACCAAAAGTATCTAGGGCCTTAGGCATGGAACCTGATCTTAACAGCAGGTGGTCCTGCAGGAGTGATCCCCACCAGGAGTCACCTGTAGGCAGGGCTCTTCCAGATGGACAGGCAGTTTCAGGATGGTAAGCACTGCTCTCTTCTCTATATTCTTTAGATGATTTATCAAGTTCACCTGAGAGGTGGATCCCCCTCAAAGAGACTAAGCACTTACACACACACACACACACACACACACACACACACACACACACACCTGATTAGTGATGTTACTAAACTGGGATATCATTCAGCATGTGGCCTTCTATCAGACATGTCTGGTTTTAACCAAACTCCCGCTACTGTCAAGGATCAGCACTCTTCATCATAGGTATGACAGTTTTCCACTTTAGCAAAGTTTTAGAATAAAACGGATTTCAAAGTAATAGTATCTTTCTTGTACTTTGGGGACTTTGAAAGGTTGCGGGGTAGGATGTCCAATTATAATCAGGAACCAGATAAACGTACTAACACCACTATTACTTAACATCACTGTGGAAGTTCCAGCCAAAGCAATACGGTGAGAGAAACAAATAAGAAATACCAGAAAGGAGGATATAATCTTATCACTGCGTCACAGATAATACGATTATCTATCTAGGAGTCCTAAAGGAATTTATTTTTAAAAATCAGTAAGGTAATCAGCTTAAAACATGTAAAATAATTTTTTTTATACTACTAACGATTGGTTAGAAAATTTGCTAGGGAAAAATATATCATTCACAGTAACCTCAGAAATATAAAGGCAGATAAAAATTTAAAAAGAAATGTGCAAGACCAGTAACTTAAAGCCCTATGGTAAGCAGACATAGCATGTTCCCAGATATAAACGTTTGATATGTAAACTTATCAATTCTTCCTAAACTTATTTACAAATGTAACAAAATTCCACTCAAAATTATGTTTTTGTAAGTAACTGACCAAGTGATCCAAAGTTTATCTAATAGGACAAATGGCTCTAACAGATAAGACATACTACAAAATGAATAATGAAAGGCAGTTGTATAATCGGATAATCTATATAAATGATCTAATAAATCTACAGTAATTAAAAGAGTGTTTCTGGCACAGAAATCAATGGAATGTAAAGTACACAAGCAAAATCAGGAACTTGAGGGAACATATGGCAAAGGTGATGTTTCCAGCCCAAGGAGGAGAGAGAGGGTAGTTACTCAACATATGGTGTCTTTAAATTGGTCAACCATTCAGAGAGAAATAAAATAGAAATGCACTTCACGCCATATATCAAACCAAACTAAAACATACTAGTGACCTGCGTGTATAAAAATGGAACCATAAAGATACTAGAATATATATAAACATCTATGTAATCTTGGGGTGTGGAGGCCCTTACTAAATGGAACCCTAAGGCTACAGCATTGTGGTCTTTGGAGACACAGAGTCCCAGCCCTGCCGTGCATCAACGGAACAGTGACTGAACCTTGCCAAGCCTCTGTTTGCTCATCTATAAAATGGGTATATAAAAACCTACCTTGCAAAGGTGTGAAGACAAACAAGCCTGTATAAAGTGCTGGCCTAAGGAAGGCACAGTTATTACTCACTATTGTCTCACATTGGTTATGTGTAAAGAACGCAAACTTCCTGAACTCAGAGGCCATTTTCTTCTCAGTGTTTTTTCCTTCCCAGGTGGTTGCTGACAAAAAGGGGAAAAAAAACTACATCATACAAAGAAAGCTTCTGACGATATCATGCATTATTTGATCCATGCTGAGAAATACATATTTCTTTCAGTCAGAGGCACTGCGCTGGCTGGGGCTCAGGACCAAGGAGCTGGAGGCCCAGTGCACCGGCTTGATTTGGGGTGTCTTTAGAGTTTAATAAGATTCTTTGAGTGGATTCTCATTAGGAGGGGCTCTGGCTTGCATTTGGGGAGGGTCCAGAGAAATGGTCTCCACGTCTTCAAAGACAGGAAGGTTTGAATTACTGTAAACCCTGGGGGGTGGCCTTCTGATGTGCACTCTGGATGTTTAAGCACAGTGTCCAGCTATACAGGCTGAAAGGCTGGCCCAGCAAGAGAAGAGCAGGGGCCCTGTGAATATCCTCCAAGTTCAGAATTTGCCCAAAGCGCTAAGAATCATGGAGTGGGAAGAAGAGAAAATGTGGGCATGAGAGTATCACACACTGAAAAATTTGGAGGCATCCTGGGAGCTGGTGTCCTCACGGCCCACCTGTCCACACGAAGGTGCCCGCTGTGGTCATCCGAAAGGCCTTCTCACTCTTCCCGTGGAGGCCCGCTGAGCCCCAGCCAAAGCAGGTCTCAAGACCCTAAAAGACGCCTCCCCTACCCCAGTCTGGGGGTTGTATGTCAGCTCCACCCAAGATCAAAGGGGAGAACCTGGCTACTAAGATCTCCAAATTTTAAAACAAAATTCAAATGCTTTACCTAGTGTGCCCTCTTCTTCAAGTTTCTTAGATCTCAGTTTGTGGTTTCAAGTTCTGAGGAGGAAACCCTTCATCTTTTAATTTGCCTGGGTTTTCAACACAATTACCTTTAGAAAATGTGTCTGCCAAATCTTCCAGCAGTCCCTGCCTAAAAACACTAGCTTTCAACGACAGTTTAATTGATAAGGGAATATAGAAAAATTTTTAATTTTACAGCTTTGAAAATGATAATCCACCTACCCCCCCACAGCTATTTTGATTCTTTGCCTGTTGCCTTTTACATGTACATATAATTTCATGCTGTTGCAATCTTCGTTTACACACTTTACATTCTCTTCATTTTTATAAACATTTGTCTGTGATTCTATCTGGTGTCCAAAACTAGTTTTAATGACTACGTAATAATCTATTGTGTAAATGGACTACAATTTATTCAAAATATCCTTCATGTGCCAAACATTTAGATCGTTCCCATTTCTTGTTTTTCTACTACAAAAACAATGCCACAGAGAACACCTTTGTGCACATTATGTATTGGACCTTTTCCCCTTATGGTAAATTCCCAGGATTAGAACTACTGGATCAAAGCCATGTGTATCTTGATGGTTCCTGTTATATATAAAATTTATTAAAACAAGTTACATTGCATCATCAATGAATAAGCGCTCCAGCAATGAATAAGGTTCACTGCAAACTCACTAGCATTGAGTAGCATCATTACATTTTTTCTGATAATTAAAATGGCATTTCAAACAAATATATTTTCTAAAGAAGGGTCTCCAATTCTAAATATTTCTTTTCAATTCAGTTTTGCAACACTCATTAAAATTTTACACTGGTGAATGTGAAATTATGAGGTATCCATTACCTCATACCATTTACCACAGTATAAATGAAGGTTGCATATATATTTAGTTGGACCTGGCCAGAAAAGAATGGCAGGGAGAGGGCTCCTCTCCTTCTGAGTCCAGGAATTGTGAGAAAAGAGACTATGGAAGGAAGCAGTCACATCTGTGTATCCCTATCTCTCCCATCCAGGCTTTGACCAGAGTTGGGGTGTGTGGAGGGCGGTTTGATAAATTGGAGGTAACCCCAAAGGATGTCTCTCTGCAAGGCACCTCCTTACCCACATGGGGTGGTTAGCGCAGTTAAGCTGGTGGTCAGGCAGAAAAAAGATCTGGTTTGCAGTCTTGCATGTCCCTTGGTTTGTACATGGCATGGAGATGGAGTCAAGGAGGAGCATGTCTGCCTGGGCACCTGCCAGTTCAGAAGAAAGAGCATAGCCTGGGCCAGAAACCTGATGGAGATGTGGTTCTCCATTCCAGCCAGAGCCGAGGGAACACTCCATCACCTGGGAGAGGTCACTGTGCCTGGGGAGGACTGAGAATGAATCAATCCTGAAGCCATTAGCTACAAACCATTGCAGCAGATGCCAGCACAAGGCTCAGGGTTGGGACTAGGTTGACCCGCCTCAGCAGACACAAGCCACGTAAATCAAGAACCAACAGGAGACTAGGGTACCCCCTTCTCCCTCCACCCACGCATCGAGTCATGCTGGCCCTTCCCCCATATCTCCACTGCCATCTTAGAAAGAACCAATGAGAGAAGACAAGGGACCGAAATTATAAGCTGGCAACAGAGGATGAGTAAAACCTGTCATCATTCAACTCAATGGACGGATCAGACTAAATTTAAACCACTTAGGACTAAAATTTATGAATACTTTTTGCTGCTACCCAGCAGGTGGGAAGCTAGTAACAGAGATCCAAATAGTTTTGGAGACTAAAGAAACCTCATTTACAGTGCACGGTTGAGTTGTACTGTGAGCAATTTTAGTGAACCAGCTAAAGGAGTATGATGTCAATTTTTGTAAAACTTCGTATCCGCGTATGCATATCTACATAGAGAAATGTTATTGGTAAACTCATCATGGTGAGATTTGGGGTGGTTTTTACTGTGTGCGTGTGTGTGTGTGCGTGTGTGTGTGTGTGTGTGCGCGCGAGCACACGCGTGTACACCTTTCTTTATTGTTGATGTTGTTTACTATTACTGTATCATTTTTCCAAACTACAAGGACTGTGATTAGGACTGCAGACAGGTAAAAACCCTGTTTTTGTGTCTCTGACCCCATGTAACTAGTAATCAACGACTTGGCTTCTGACTCTACAGAACCTGCTTGCTTCCCTGTGCTTTGCAGTCTAGGCACCCACCCCCCACCAAGATTCTATAATCTTATACTGATCATGTTGGATTTATGGAAGTGACACATGAATTAAAGACGATCCTCACGTTGAACAAAGCTTCAGTGCAATTTTTTTAAAAGTCTGATGTGTTTTTAGATCAGTCTGGGAGAAAAGGAAAGAATATACAAATAATTCATGGTGAGTAGAGGCTCTGTTCCTTTCTTGCTTTAGACATTAAGATTTAGAGAGACACTCATGATTGAAAATGCATAACAGACAAAGTGACAGGTATTTTTTCTCAGCTGCTGTGGTTTTTGCCATTAGGAATAAGAATGCTGATAAGATCATACAAATCAGTTATTCCTCAATTCCATTTTTCACCTCAAAAGCCTGAAGGTGTCACTTATCCGTAGATGATGTACCAGGACAGAGCTATGAAAATAGATCAAGTTCTATCCAACAGCCCCTACTTTTTCCTGATTTCATATGAAATAGCTTCTCATTGCCTTTCTTTCACTTCTGCTTCCTACCAATTTTACAGGTTTTTTCTAATTTAAAATGTGATCTCATGTAGACTGTCTGATTTGATGCTCACCACAACCTTGGGTGCTACCATGATCCTTATTTTAGAGATGAGTAAACGAGGCTCAGAGGTAAAGGCCTGTCCAAGTCCTATCGCTGGCGAGCAGAACAGCCAGGAACAGCTCCTGTGTCTCCCCTCTCTACTCTCACACGGACTACACAGAACCCCGACAGGTGCTGACCTCTGGGGTCCCAGTATTCTCTTAAGAAGCAAAGACAATCCTTGCCATTGGCTCCAATTATTGCAGTTCAAAGACTTGCCTTGAGAAATGCCTGCTGACATACATTCATGACCTCACATGTGTGCCTTCATAGAAAGGAGAAAGTCAGTAGGACTCCTTCTGAGGAGGCAGTGCAGGGATTAACTGCCCTTCATGGACTCCTCCCTTGTCTGTTTTTCCTTCTTCTCCAGCCAAGTCTGTAATCTTAAGAAAAGCAGGCACTGGCCCTAGGGATCCTGCTCTAAAAAATATCCAATCTAATATGAAGTTCCATTGGCCTGTGCTCAGCTCCTTTACGAAGGAGAAGCTCTAAGGGGTTTGCTCTTGGCACATGACTGGCTTAGTCAGCACTGTCACGAACAGGAAAAGGGAATGCTGCTTATAATTATTATAATAGTTAGTAACTATTATAATAGCTAAGTCTTCAAAAGTTAAAGATCGTCCCAGCTTACCCTTCCCCCTCCCCATGTCCTCAAGTCCACTCTCTACGTCTGCATCTTTATTCCTATCCTGTCCCTAGGTTCTTCAGACCTTTTTTTTTTTTTTTATGATTCCATATATATGTGGTAGCATACGGTATTTGTTTTTCTCTTTCTGATTTAATTTACTCTGTATGACAGACTCTAGGTCCACCCACCTCACTACAAATAACTCAATTTCGTTTCTTTTTATGGCTGAGTAATATTCCATTGTATATATGTGCCACATCTTCTTTATCCACTCATCTGTCAACGGACGCTTAGGTTGCTTCGATGTCCTGGCTACTGTAAATAGTGCTGCAATGAACACTGTGGTACATGACTCTTTTTGAATTATGGTTTTCTCAGGGTATATGCCCAATAGTGGGATTGCTGGGTCATGGAGAGTGGCAATGACATATATATTTTTCTCTTTCTGATTTAATTTACTCTGTATGACAGACTCTAGGTCCACCCACCTCACTACAAATAACTCAATTTCGTTTCTTTTTATGGCTGAGTAATATTCCATTGTATATATGTGCCACATCTTCTTTATCCACTCATCTGTCAACGGACGCTTAGGTTGCTTCGATGTCCTGGCTACTGTAAATAGTGCTGCAATGAACACTGTGGTACATGACTCTTTTTGAATTATGGTTTTCTCAGGGTATATGCCCAATAGTGGGATTGCTGGGTCATGGAGAGTGGCAATGACATATATACACTACCAAATGTAAAACAGATAGCTAGTGGGAAGCAGCCACATAGCACAGGGAGATCAGCTCGGTGCTTTGTGTCCACCTAGAGGGGTGGGATAAGGAGGGTGGAAGGGAGACGCAAGAGGGATGGGATATGGGGATATATGTATACGTATAGCTGATTCACTTTGTTATACAGTAGAAACTAACACAACAATGTACAGCAATTATATTCCAATAAAGATGTAAGAAAAAAAAAAGTTAAAAATCACTGCACTTGAATCCAGGGATGAGAGAACCGGACATAGACACTGAAGATCTAGCTTGAACTTTTGCAATTACTTACTAGAGGATTTTAAGCTAATTATTAAATTTCTTTAAGGTTCAATCTCCCCATTAGCTATGATGAACAGCACATTGTTATGGGGCCATGGAGAGGGGGGTAGTTATTTCTAATGATAATAATCACTATTATCATTATTACCACTATTATTATTATTAGCGTTTGGTTTTTAAATAGGTAAGATGATTTTGAAAGTCATATATAACACATAAAATGCAAAATACCTTAAAAGATACAGTAATAATAAAATTAGTATAATATTATTGTTATCATTACCCATCCTGTCTCTTCGAGTTTTGTATTTCTTCCTTCAAATGCTTTCTGAGAGCAACACGCCCACTCTTCACCACCACTCACAACTCTTCTGTTTCCTTTCCCATCCCGGATCATGCTGACTTTGAAAACGGTAGATCTTTCACTCCAGACATCTCCCCCCACAGCATCTCTGATATACCTTTGGAAATACATGCTGAGGAATGTATAGGCTGTTTATCCCATGTGGTTTTATTGAGTAAATGTATAAACCAAGTGGTGTGGGTCACAAGGAGTGATCATGGCTAATTGTGGGGTTGCTTTTTCCTTCTTCTATCACAGGGACAAGGGAAATGGCGACCTCAGTCGATGGGACTGAGACTGTGGTTGAAGCTGCTGGGACCACACCCTATGACTATGAGGGGGCAATGCCATGTGAAAAAAGCAACATCAAGGAGCTGGGGGCTCAGTTCCTGCCCCCACTGTATTCCCTGGTGTTCACGGTTGGTCTGCTGGGCAATGTAGTGGTGGTGGTGATCCTCACAAAATACAACAGGCTCTGGATTATGAGCAACATCTACCTGCTCAACCTGGCCATTTCCGACTTGCTCTTCTTATTCACTCTGCCGTTCTGGATTCACTATGTTGGGTGGAATGAGTGGGTTTTTGGCCACCATATGTGTAAGTTGCTCTCCGGGCTCTATTACATGGGCTTGTACAGTGAGATCTTCTTCATCATACTCCTGACCATAGACCGGTATCTGGCCATCGTTCACGCCGTGTTTGCCCTTCGAGCCCGGACGACCACTTTTGGTATCATCACCAGCATCTTCACCTGGGGCCTGGCAGGGTTAGCAGCCCTCCCTGAATTTATCTTCCATGAGTCCCAAGAGGAGTTTGAACAGACTTTCTGCAGTCCTCTTTACCCAAAGGGTGGAGAGAATGCCTGGAAGTGTTTCCATGCTCTGAGGTTGAATATCTTGGGTCTCGCTCTGCCTCTGCTCGTTATGGCCATCTGCTACTCAGGAATCATTAAAACACTGCTGAGGTGCCCCAGTAAAAAAAAATACAAGGCCATCCGGCTCATTTTTGTCATCATGGTGGTCTTCTTTATTTTCTGGACACCCTACAATCTGGTTGTCCTCCTCTCAACTTTTCAAGTGCACCTGGAGACTGAGTGTGAGCAGAGCAGACAGCTGGACCTGGCCATGCTGGTGACGGAGGTGATCGCCTACACCCACTGCTGTGTCAACCCCGTGATCTACGCCTTCGTCGGTGAGAGGTTCCGGAAGCACCTCCGCCACTTTTTCCACAGGCATGTGGCCATCTACCTGGGCAAATTCATCCCATTTCTTCCCAGTGAAAAACTGGAAAGAGCCAGCTCTGTCTCCCCGTCAACAGGGGAGCAGGAACTCTCTGCTGTATTTTAGGTCAGATGCAGAACATTGCCTAAAGAAGATGGACGGGGCAGATGAAGCAAACACATCAACCTCTGCACCAGTCCTCTGAACTTCCAGTGCAGCACTGAAGTTCTTAAAGACATTAAAATATATACCCAATGGTAGCAGTCTATCTATGCACCCCAAAGGCATTACCAAAGGTCAGCAGCTGGGCAGTGACTTATTGTCAAACCTGAGAAGTAGAGCTTTGCTTGATTCTTTCAAGAGTTACATATATTTTAATGCACCTGAATGTTACACAGTTACTATGTGCAGCTACACACAGGTAAAGCTTTTCATATCTTAAACCTTAACTTCAGCCAGTTATTGATATAAATGAAACCCACTTCACAAAATACAATAAATCAATTACATTATTTCTTAATGTGCCTAGCTCTTTCCTTGCTTGATAAAAAGACTTGTAAAAGATTTATGCATATGTACTCTCAAACACCATAATGGCATGTCACACCTGTTTTGAATATTCTTAATAATGAACAGATCTCCTATTCACACTGAATGACCACAGTTCCCATGAAGCTACTCGATAGAAGAAGAGCAATTTGGTATTTTCAGTATAGAGAATAAAGGCCCTGCTCATAAAAACTTCTCAAGAGTCCTGAAACGTGCAGACACTGTCCTCTTTTACACCAGTCTCACTGTTCATCCAGTAACTGTGCATTAGGTGATACAGACAGGATGTACAAACACTGCCTTAGGTTAAGTGAAGGATGCAAAACTGTGTAAGACAAACACAATCCTTGCCCCCGTGAAACTTTCCCTGTATTAGAGGATGTCTAAGACAGAAACAATAACTTTAGCGCAAAGAGGGACACACTCGATGCTACGCCTGGGCCAGGAAGAAAAAGACCATTTCCAGCTGGAATCTGAGGGAGGAAGTGGCTTTTGAGTAGGTCTCTGAAGGAGGGGCAGGATTTAGAAAGGGAGAGGGTTGGGGGCAAGGCACCCGAAGCCAATGTACGCCCAATACAAAGGTGAGTGGGGAAGGCACCAACATGTGTGGATGGCAGGGTGAGGTGGGAAGGCTGGGATGGGGGGTGATTTTCAGACAGAGCATCTTGGGCTTTATTGGGAAGGCAAAGGGAACAAAGCAGTCAAAATGGTGTGTCAGGAAGATAAATCTGGTATCACACAGAGGAAGGAGTAGAGCAGGGGTCCCCAACCCCTGGGCCATGGACCGATACCAGTCCACGGCCTGTTAGGAACCAGGCTGCAAGCAGGAGGTGAGCAGCTCCACATCGCTCACGTTACTGCCTGAACCACCCCTCCCCCTCCCCCCACCACTGGTCCATAGGAAAACTGTCTTCCACGAAACCCGTCCCTTGTGCCAACAAGGTTGGGGACCACTGGAGCAGAGGCCCCAGAACCAGGCAGGGAGGTAAGTTAGGAGACAAATGCAAGTGTGGAGGCAAGGAAAGATTAATGGCCGGTCAAGACAGGTGCCAAGAACATGCCAAGAAGAATTTGGCCAAGAGACAGTATGAAGGAAGAGTTAAAGCACCAGGAGCAGTATATGGTTGATTGAAAAAACAAAGGGCAAAACAGAATGTATGTTTTTAAAAAAAAAAAAAGAGGAGACACTTTTTTCATTGTGCTTAGATGCACTGACCATCCTCTTTAAGGATACAAAAGAAAGAAGTAACAGAGGTCATCTTTAGGGAGGGGCGTGCGTAGAGAATAGAAGGAGGGATCTTTCTCTGAATACCCTTCTGCGTCTTTTAGATTTTGAAACATGGAAACACATTTTTCAAAAAATAAACATTTTTCAAAAAATTATATAAAAAAATAAAAGGCTAGACTACTACTCAGATGTGGTATCCATTCTAGCCATAAAGAGATTAGAAGCCCTCTGCCATGAATTAACTCTGTGACCTGGTTAGATTATCTCTAACCCCCCTTACAGTCCACGTAAACTCTGATCTTGCTAAAGTTTTAGGGGCTGGATGTTCAAAGTCTACAAAATATATTGTAAAAAAAAAAAGGAGGTTGGGGCCTGATAGACAATTCCACAGCATCACCTCTTACTGGCCATGAGACCAAGTGCATTTTCCATCGTTCACTAAGGTATACTCAAGTTTCACGTGTTCATTCATCCATCTGGTCACTTATCACTCATTCATTCAGTAAACATTTGCTAAGCACCTGTCAAGTTCTCAGCTAAGTCCCTGAGGAAGCTCACTGTAGGACTGAATTGGACACTGTTCTGTCCTACACTGCCCAAGATCAAAATCATGTCTTAAAAAGAAAACTGCCAATACCTAAATTCAACCCAAATGAGAGAGACTTCCAATGTGAAGACCAGAAAACATTCCATTTCCAGAACATTTCACATCCGAATCAAATGCTTGGAGAAGGGATGTACCTGCTCTTGGCCTTCCATGCCATCCAGCCTCGACCGCTAGTGAGTGGCCTTAATTTTTCTTACTTTCACCCCTGCCTGAAAGGTCTTAACTCAATCCAACCCTACATGCGCAGAACAGGATGTGAACTCTGGAACACTAAACCACGCAACATGAATCTCAATCTGGTTAGGAAACTTTGAAGTTACTTTTTCTCTTTTTTGTGGTTCAGCCAAAATGTAAATAAAGCAATCATTTAAAAACTATACATCACTGGTTCTCTCTTGCATTGAGAAGTACTGTTTGCCCTTAGGTAATCACAAGTGCAGGATATAGGTGTTAGTTCATACTCCCCTGATCCCTGAAAGCTTTTAGGAGCTCTGTGACCGACACAAAACTGCACATAACCAAATCACAGATTCAGCCTGCTCCCCAGCCCCATGCTGTCCGATGGAACCATCTACAACGATAGAAAAGTTCTACATCTGTGTTGTCCAATATAATCACCACTGATCATATGCAGCTATTGAGCACGTGAAATGTGGCTAGCGAGACTGAGGAACTGAATTTTTCACTCCGATTCAATTGTAATTGAAATGGCTAATATGTGGCTAGTGGCTACTGCATGTGGTTAGTGATATAGCACTAGCCCCTTCAAACCTGCCTCTTCGTATCAACTCTGCCTATGCATCAAGCTTTCTGTAGTCAGCAATCACGTCTTGAACACTGTGCAAGAGGCTGAGGAAAATGCCAGTGATGTAAAGATGAATAAGATTCATTTCTAGAAAACTCACCATTCAGTGGAAAAGATCCATCTGACTCAAATGACTATAATGAAATGTGACAGGTGCCCAAAGGCCCCTCAGCAGAAAGTTGAATGAAGAAAGTTACCCAGAGAAAGTGATACTCTGCTTAGGTTGCGTTCCCCCAAAAGCAGTTCCTGAGCAATAAGTGGAGAGCAAAGAGTTTATTCGAAAGGAAACTCCAGGAGGCAGTGGGGAAGTACAACAGAAGAGGAAGATGCCAACAAAGGGTACATTACGAAGTACCTTCCACTGAGGGGTGACTGGAGCTGAAAACCACTAGAAAACTCTGGGAAACAGTGTAACTCACACTCCTCAGTTATCCCATTCGAGGGGGAAGACAGCTGGGGTATTAACACTCCACTCCTGTTGGTCACTTAATTCCTCAGGATTTCCAGCCTGCCTGGTTCTCAAGAGGCCTTCCAGCTTTGAGGAAAGCTCCCCAGCAACAAGATGCAGATACTGGACGTTGGACGCCAGCTAGGCACACTCAGTTAAGGCTTGAGGGATAAAGCATTTGCTACATGTTTGAACAACTTTTTCATGAACCAAAGAGTGGAAGTGAGAGCAGTGTCTGCACTAGAGAGAGCCTGCTGCGGTGAAAACTAGGGTGACCTTGACAGTGGCAGGTGACCTTGAACACACCTCAGTGTTGACTTCCCTGCTGCTCTTTTCTGTTGAGCATCATAATCTGCTGGTTTAAAAAGTATGATCCTTTTCCAGCTTGAGTTTCTGAGGTCTTCAGAATTCCAAGGGTAAAATTCTAAAGTCTTCACATCTTCTGGACAAAGCAGGTTTATGTCCTCCACAGGCTATGGGCTTTCAATCACTGAGATTTTCTTCCCTTTCTGCCCAGATAAATCCCCAGTATAGTTAAGGTCACCATTTCTCTTTCTCTATTCACGGATCTAATCCAAGGGTCAGTGAACTGTGACCCATGGGCCAAATGCAGCCCACTGCCTGCCCTGTAAATAGAGTTTCACTGGAGCACAGCCATGCTTGTTTGTTTATGAATTGTCTGGCTGCTTTTGTGTTACAACAGAGTTGAGTAATTGTGACAGAGACCGTACAGCCCACAAATCCTCAAGTTTTACTGTCTTATCTTTACAGAAGTTTCCTGATCCCTAATACTCCTACAGGATGCCCTACTAATGCCCTACTAATCCTAATAATGCCCTACAGGATGTGGGGCTCTGATATGCATAGCCATGATGAGGGAGACCAGATTTGGCGGGGGCAGGGGGAAACTAAAGGTGTGAGGTCTGTGGACAAGCTGCTTAAATCCCCAGGTTAGTTCTAGCTTGACCCTGGACGCAGTTCTAAACAACCAAAATAGGGCTAGATTGTGCAGTAGTCACATGCTGCTCACTAATGCAAAATGCTGTCAGTCTGTTCCGACACAGCACACTGGAAGTTTCAACTGGGGCAGCCGGACCCGACAGATGCTGTATTCCAAACTAGGGCTACACACAGAATTGACACAGGAATTGTTAAAACACATTTCACAACCCTTGAGACCCCTCACCTATACTGGGGACAAAGAGATTGGACTGTAAAAATTAGGGAGATACTTGAATAGGAGCTGTTTGTCGAGGGCTGCTGGTGCCACCTCTACACCGGGGATGGGAGGAAAGAAGTCACGGTGGGTGCGGTCTCTCACCTCAAGCCTGATAAGGGTGATGCCAATGGGACCACCCAAGAGCTTGATACAACTCATTGAGGTTAAAGAAGACCTGACTCTCACCCAGGAAATCAGGAGAACAGAGACAGGCCAACCAGCTGCTTTGTGGGTGGAGTAGACAAAAACTGCCACTACTCTGGGATGGATCTATGCTTTCAGAGTTGATTTTGGCAAAGAACGTGGGATTCTCTTCCATGGACCAGACGAGAAGGAGCTGAATGGGGGATTTCTAACCTTGCCCAAGAAGACTGCCTTGATGGAGCTTGTCTGTAGGATGAGAAAAATGTGTGCAGTGGACTGCCGAAACAGCAGGGTACCCCTGTTATGTTGAATATGAGTATTCCCAGGGATGTCTCCAATTACTCTACAAAAGCAGTCCTTGAGAGAAAGAATCAACGTTTACACCTGCTGGTCCCAGAGGTGGAGCTGGAGGTGAAGTCACCATTTTATGACAGGGCCACTCAAGCAAAAACTTTCCTTCCTTTCCCAGTGCCTACCAGTCAGGGGACTAGAAACCATGCTTAGCAAGTAGGGGAAGGAGTAGAAATGCCAGGGAAGACGAGAGACAAGTAGGACAGCACCCCTCACTCCTCTCTCCTGAACGTGGTTCATCCCTCAGCCAGCTGGGAGGTGGCGGGAAGATTTAAATGTCAAATCAAGTTGAGTTTTGATATTCTTATGGGGATCAACCCTTCAATTTCTGAATTGAAACTCTCTCCTTTTAGTGAGTTCAAATGATCATGGGACTTTTTTGTACCTAAGCGTGATGATGAAAGTCACGGGACTGCCCTACTTTTCACTGTGGCTGGAAGAACTTCAGCCTTTAATGCATTCCGAAGAGATGTGAGACACAAAAGTAGATTCTTTCTGTTCATACCTCATAAGCCCTGTTAGTTCAACGTACTGGTGGCAAGTTCAAAGCCCCCAAATTTCAGCTCTTGAGGTCCACAGATGGCTTACATGAATCTGCAGGACTTAAATGGATGTTAGAGCCCCGGATTCTGTCTGAGAAATAAGGCAGAGGGGAAAAAAAGCAATGATACTTAATATAGAGAGAGATATAAATATACATATGGATATTAATATGGGCTTGAATAGAGACATACTTATTAATGCCTGTAAAATTCTACATACCTAGATTTTGCCTATTTTCAAAGTTAACCTTCCCTGGCTAAGCAAGAGCTAGTCTACTGGCCACTTCCCAATGCCATAAGAAGAGTGGTTGCCTCTTGCAATCTAGACTTTCTGAACTGAGGAAAGCCTCTCAGTTTTCAGATAGGACAAGATTCTTCCTTGCTTAGTTTGGGTCCTGGGAAATTGACCCCAAGCCTAAGACTGTCCCTTGCTAACACCTGCTTCACTTACAGGTGTAGTGGGAAATGTGAACACAAGGGGCCTTTGCATGCTAGAGCTGCAGCTAGCCCTGTGCAGTCCTTCAAGAAAATAGTGAAGCAGAAAATATGCCCATATGCTAGGTGGGAGGTGAGGTTTTGATGATATCCCAGCAAGAAATCAGGAATGCCTACATCTGATCCTGTCCAACTGGGTTGCAAAACTCTAGGGGATGTCATTTATATCCCTAGGAATTGTGCAATACAGTGGCCACAGGAGGGAGGAACAGAGGATAGGAAACACAGTTTCACTTTGTTAGTACCAGGGCTTAATTCCTAGTTCCCTGGTGTAGGGCTTTGGTAAAGCTGGTTATAGTTCAAAGCCTATGAAATTACCTTATCTCCTCTTAAACAAAAATTCAAATCTAATTCCAGAGGGCCACACACAAGCAATGGGTAGGCTGAAAACATGTGCCATCAGAAGAGAGACGCAGGATGGCAGAACCTGACTCCATGGGGCCCACCCTGATTCCACATACTGCTGCTTGGAGGGTGGAAATAGACTAGACTTGCTAGTGCATATGTGGGACTTTTTAACACACAAAAGCCCCAACTACTAATAAGTGTGGCCCAATCCATTTTCTGAAATCCGTAAATCAGAACAGCCACTCCTCTGACCCAGGACAAGTGAGAATGGACAGATGGACAGATGTTCTGCTCACCCTACTGTTGTTCAATCAGGATGCTGTTCATCAGTCGAACCCCAACTGGTCACACTTACTGAACGTCTATAATCGTCCTAGTCTTCATGCAGGGAGGTAAAGGGGATGGCAAAAGAAAAACATGGTTGCTAGCCTCAGGAAGATGAGGATTTATCAAATTAGGGAGTGTGTGGGATATTCTGCTGCCCCACCCAGACCCACTCTCCGCCCTGCTCTGCCCTGCTCTGTGCCTGAAAAGCTGCCCTGTATGGACCGCACCAGTTTTCTCCCTTGTTCTCTAGCCTAGGTCCATGCGGAGACTGGAAGAAGGGAGGAGAGTGAGATCAGAGTATTTATTCCCCCAGCCCCCTCCCTGCAGCAGCACTGGGGGCCGATGAAACAGCAGGTCCCATCTCTGAGTTCTGGACCTTGCCACATCCTCCCACCCACAGCCCCTTTCAACCTAGGGTTGGTAATAAACTCTGTTACTCATCTCAGGGGACCGCATTCTCCCTCCACCCTGCTATCATCTTTGTATATGGTCCCTTGATTAAACTCTCCTCAGACTGCCCAATTTGAGTGTGTCATTTCCTCCTGGGACCCTGAGTGACATGAGGAGACAATATATGGCACAGGAAAACAAGTTGGCAACAAAAGAAAAAATATGGAAACTGTCAAGTAAGTGTTCAGGGAAGCCCTCCTGAAAGAGGAGGGGTGAGGATGGGTCCTAAGGACAGGAAACGACACCTCTGAGGAAAGCTGTAGGAAGGGGTTATACAAAGGTAGAGTTGAAAATGAACAGAGGATGTTCAGGGAATAGAGACTAACAGTCGATGTGGATGGGAGAAATCAGCAGGTGAAGAAGCAAGGGCACTTTGATGCCTAAATTAAGAACGTGCCAAGGGTTTGGATGTACCCTATTGGCAACGGGAAGTAACACTGCTATAGATACAAACCAGGGCGGGGTGGGGGGGTGTGGTTGCTTGGTTCATAATGATTCCTACAGTGGCCATCACCACGCTCCTCTTGACTTGTTTGATCCAAGAGTGATAGATCCTAGCCTGACCTAAGCTAGGCCAACTGGAATTTGAAAACTCAAATGAAGACACATAGAGATGGATGGGTGGCATTGATTGATCCTGTGGCTGTGGCCTAGAGAGGGGATCCATGACCTCCTTCTGAGGTCCTTCTCACATTCTGTGAGCTGTCCAAACCACATGCATACAGTCATTCTTGGCTGAAGTTGGGGTCGTTTATAAATCAAGATAAACTGATGTGGAAATGAGTGCTAGAAAGCAGGCTGCAGGCATCAGACTTCCAGGGAAATGAGACTCACATCCATATCCCAGAATGGGAAAATACCAGCCCATGGGACAGAGCAATCGAACAATTAGTCAGGCTATCACCTTGCACTATGTGCCCACTGAGGACAGAGCCTGGCCAGGGGTGAGGGCAGGTGGCAGGAAGGTGCTGCCACCTAAAAGGATGAGGGATGCCAGAACCAGAGGGTAGGATGGCTGCTTCCAAAGGCACTGAGCAGCTTAAAGCAAGGGAAAAAAACCAAACACTCAAATACTGAAGTTTTCATCTTCAAGTTAGAGTGAAACAGAGGCTTTCTGTGACCAAGTCGGGAGGAAAAAAAAAAAAAACAACAACTCTTATTACTTGAAGTTGCCAGGTTACAACTGTTGGAAACCAATTCAGGGCCCGAATTGGCAGGTGTCTTAATTATAATATGAGTTGAATTCACACATTTGCCAAAAAGCATGTATGAATGTTAAGGCATTAATTGAGACAGACCAAGAACCAGCAGGAATGGGACTATCTGGATGGAGGCAGAGGACCTGGGAAACCCTGATCCTCATTGCTCTCTGGCACACTCTCATCTATACCTTCCTTTCTGAAGGAAACCATTTTTCCTTAGTATGACAAAGTTAACAGTTCACCCCATGTCCCACTCTTCAAGGCTGCTCACCTAATAAACAGGATTCAAATTCAACATGACCCAGAAGATAAAATGCAGAATCAGAGAAGGGAAGAAAATTCCATAAGGAATTACAGAAATTGTTCAACACATATTATCAAAAATCTGAGTTTGGATTTTGAGAGTGCTTAATAAAAGTGAGAAGTGAATTTTGGACTTGGTTGAATTTACTGATATGTGCACTCATTAGAAATACTGAACTCGATGGCTAAAGTTCTATGAGTTTGCTGACTGGGCGAATACAGACTTAGAACAAATGCTTGTCCATGCTAGGCAAGTGTGAAGGGCCAGGGATCCTCTGGAATAACCTAGAGGAAGACTGAACAGTATACTACCTCTATCACGTGGGTTCTGACTAGTCTACTTCACCTCACTCTCTTCCTCTCTAGAGCAGAGAAGACCCTTCTCTCTTTTGTCTTGAAGACAAGATTGGAGAGGGAGGGTCATCTGGAATGGTGGTAGGAGGGGCTATACTGAAATACAATCCTTGACCTCAATGAGTAGGGAGTATATTAAGTGTGGGTGTTTTACCCGCCAGAAACAACACGGGTGTGGCCACTATGGAAGCCAACAGGAAAAGGACAGTGATCTGGGCCCAAAGAGTGATCTGACATCCAGAAAACTCTGTGTTCATTCATCACGGGGATCCCAGGAATTAAATGTGTCACTTAAGAAAATTTCAAGTATGGCAAAAATCAGACCTGTCCTGATTGCTCTGGTAGAGAATGCGGCCGCTGTCCAAATTCTCAGAAGTGAGTCATTTCACAAAACCAGGGCCTCTTGAATGAAAAGGAAAACACAAATCTTTGAGGAAGAGCTTTAAAATATTGCCAGTCACGAAAACCTTTGCCCTAGCCTTTCTCAAGTGGACCCACAGCCAATTTTGCTGGAATAACAGGCACTGGGAAAAGAAATACACTTTTTAGTGGATGCCAGTTGTAAATTACAGTAATTCCCAAAGACCCAAGGAATCACTGAAGTCAGCCTCAGCACAGGTGCTCACGAGAGTCAGGTGATAGAGTTTTGATGTGATTTTGTATCACTGTGGACTGGATAGAGCCCTGAACCTACCTTGCAATGTTTTCGCCAGACCTCAAGTGCAGTGCAGGAAGAAATATACTCAGCGAAGGGTGGGATTCCCACACTGGCTTTCAGAGAGTATAGAAAGGTTACTATGAGAGGATGGTCCAAGTGGAAGCCATTACAGGCATCCTGTCCTCCCAATCAAGACCAGAACACTACCCTATGAGGAAAAGAGCAGAAATCAGTGTCCCATCACAGATAAGAAAGGTGCAGACATATCAATTCCTATGATAGTACCTCCTAATAATTCCCCAGTTGGCCGACATAAAAAACCAGTGGGTCTTAGAGAAGAACAGTGGAATATTACAACTAAATCAGATAGTGGCTTTAACTGTATGTGTTCTTTTAAGTTTGGTTCTGTTGCTGAAGCGAATCGTTATAGTCCTGGTAATTAGCATGTAGATATTCATCTAGAATAGGGGCTGTCAAATATTTCTGAAGGACAAGTTGCTGCATTGTGTTGGTTATCTATGGCTGCATAACAAATTACCCCAAAACACAGGGGCTTAAAACAACAGCACTCATTTATTATTTCCGGGTCAGGAATTTGGACACGGCACAATGGGAACAGCTTGGATCCGCTCCATGATGTCTGGGTCCTCAGTCAGAAGACTCAAAGGCTGTAGCTGGAATCATCTGAAGGCTCACTCACTCATATGTCTGGCAGCTGATGGCGGCTTCCATTGGCTTAGGGTCTAACTGGAACTGCTGGCCAGAACACCCACATGTGCTCTCTCCACGTGACTTGGGTTTCCTCACAACATGGTGACTAGATTCCAATGGCAAACATCCCAGGAGAGAGTGAGCCAGGCAGAAGCTGTCCCCTCTTTCTAAACTGGCCTCATGAGTCACAAAGCATCACTTCCAGCCCACATTCTAGGGGAGGATGATTAGCCTTGAAGGGAAGTATGCTAAAGAATGTGTACATATGTTTTCAAATTGCCACATATACCTTTATTCCACCAATAAAGGAATATCAATAACTGAGGGGTTTTTTGGATGGTGGAGCAGCATATACCATATTTGTGTGTTCTGCTCTACCTAATTACTGGGTTACCCCTAAAACTTCCATTTTTGGGGTCCAGAGCAAGAGAAAGTTCTAAAGATAACCAGGGGTGTAAGTCTAGTGGCTTTGTCACCACTGTGACAACCCATCAGGTGAAATGCTGTGGGCAGTGTACAGAGCATATCAGGATACTGTGTGGAGCCTGCAGCCAGCCTTGAATGAACATGGCAGCAGCTCCTAGGAGAGTGGAGTAAGGCCATGTCCCCAACTGCAAGAAAGAACTCCTGGACTGCTACTGGACTCCAGGGGAGACTAAGAGTTTTTGACTACAGGACACCAGGTTACCATGACACTCAAGTTGTTTATTTTGAACTGCCATCTGACCCACTTAGCAACAAAGCAGGGAGACCTATAAACACTGCCTCGTAAAGTGGAAGTGATATATACAGGATCTAATCCAAGCAGGCGCTGAAGGAAATATGGGCAGGTTGCTCACACCCATAGCATCCCTAACCCCAACAACCTGCCACCACCGTCCCTCAATCTGGACCTGTGACCTCACACAGGGTGTCCCCTCTGACTGGCTGACTTAGGATGGAAACTCTTATTCCTGGGCCATCTATTCCTGGCCCAGGAAGAGACGGCCCTGCACTTTGCTTGAATGAGCATGAAGTAAACTGCGTCAGTCACAGGCCCTCTTGGGGTAGCCCTAAAGGACAGTAGAGGAGAACACGCCTCCCAGGTGGTAGAATTCGATGAGTTTACGATAGCACCCACTTTGTCTGGAAGGAGAGATTATCTAGGGTCAGAATCTACACCTATTCCTAGACAGTAGCTTACAATCTGGCCAAATGTTGAAAAAGGAAGGAATAAGATTTAAAAATTCTGGTCAAGAAAGTATGGAGGACCATGTCAATTGATGTCTTGGAATGAGCTCCAAACCTAAAAATATTCATATCTCATGTAAACGCTCAACAAAAGGCTCTCATAGTGGAAGCGGCTCTGATAATATGGTGTGCTGGTTGCCCTCCCTATAGCAGCCAGATGATTTACCATGGGCTCATGAACAAAGTAAACAATGGTACAGGGAAGGAGACAAAGCACAGACTTAAAAGCGCGGACTTCTACTGATTGAGGCTATCTTGGTTTCTACCTTGGCTGTATGCCAATTTTCCTTCAGGAAAAATCAACCAATTTGATTGACTGATAAAACTACAATATGGCAGCCTGCTCAGAGCAGACCAGCCAGCTTCCAGATGCATCGAGGAGGGAGATGGGATTTACCCTCAGTGGACTAAATATTCTATAATTGAACTGCTTCCCTTACTCGTCGTGACTCTGCTAACTCCATCTATCCCCACACCTTCTGAAGGCCTTATACATCATCACAGTATCCTAACCGCAGGCAAGGAGTTTATTTCGCAGCATAAGGTGGAGGGTTTAGGCTGATGCCCGATGTGGCATCTTGGTCTTGGTTCTGGTATGAACCCACATTCATTTAGAATCAATTGGACCTGTAGAATGGTGGGAAGGCCTACTGGAGAATTTGCTAAGAACAATGAGAAGCAAGCCAGTTGAGCCCTTCAGAACTTTAGCCATTTTTGAGACTCAGGGGTACCAAGTACTGTGGAAGCTGGGATTGAATCTCAAGGCTGAAAACAGGGCAGTTACTTAAAAGTCTGCAAAAGGAGTAGTTAGATGCCCCACATCCTTCTCCACCCTGCCAGGCCAGGTGACTATCTTACCCATCCCCATAGGAGACACTCGTGTATCTCCAAGAGTAAATAAACCCGAGGTTCTCCACATTCAGAGGCACACAGTAGAGGGCAGGGGTGAGTGCTGGACTCAAACCAAAGGGATTTAGCACACTGGCTTGCGCCAAATATTGAGACTGCTAGCCCCACTTCAAAAATACCACTTTCAAAAACTCTGCAACCAGGCAGCGGAGGAGATAAGATTCTTCTTTGCAGAAACAAATGACCCCAGAGAAAGATACCTACAGGTTCTGCAGTTCAGGGGTCCCCCAACATAGGGACCAGCTCACTAAACACCTGTGACAAGTCACCAGCGGACAAGTCCTGTCCACTCAGGGCTTCCCGCCAGCTTTGGTATCTCATTCTTAAATATAAATGGAATGCCAAAGACTGCCAGACTCTGAGGACAACTGCCTACATGGAAGATAGCATCTGGAATGAACATCTAGGAGAAAAGGAACTCAGAGGCAAGAGAAATATGGGGGCATGAAAAAAAACAAAAAAAACCCCACCAAACATGTAATCAATTCTCAGAGAGATAAAGAAAAGTATGGCTCCCGGAAGAAAGCAGAAAAGAGAAAGAGAGGACACTCAGAGAAGAGGAAAAAACTCTTGGAAATTAAAAATATAAATTTTAAAGAAAAGTTAACAGAGGGTTTGAAAGATAAAGGTGAACAGAAAAACTAATAGGTAATAGACCATAATACAACTTTTATTATTTTCCCAGGAGCTGGTCTAAGAGTTTTATATATATTAACTCATTTAATCCTCATAACAATCCTCTTATGTAGAAATCCCCTCCATAACACATTCTTATGAACTTTCATAACTGCAGGGATAAATAAGTATACTGAGAGCTTTCAAGGAGAAAAAAATGGGCAACAGAAAGGAACAGAAATGGTCCAAACATCGACACAACACTGACTGATAAAAGACAGTGGGGCAGGGCTTCCCTGGTGGCACAGTGGTTGAGAGTCTGCCTGCCGATGCAGGGGACACGGGTTCGTGCCCCGGTCCGGGAGGATCCCACATGCCGCGGAGCGGCTGGGCCTGTGAGCCATGGCCGCTGAGCCTGCGCGTCCAGAGCCTGTGCTCCGCAGCAGGAGAGGCCACAACAGTGAGAGGCCCGCGTACCGCAAAAAAAAAAAAAAAAGACAGTGGGGCAGCAGCTGCACAGTTTTGAGAAAACACTACATTCAACCTGGAAATCTATACAGAACCAGAGTTTTGATCAAGTATGAAGGTATAATACGGGTACTTCTAGGCATGAGAGGACTTTAAACTTTTCCTCCAATTTACCCTTTTTCTCAGGAAGAGACAAGAGATATGCTTCAGTAAAATGAGGGGTTAGCAAGAAAGAGGAGGTCCCAGGATCCTTAAAACAGGGTTTAATACAGGTGTGCAGCAAAGAGACCTCCAGGACCCCCAGAGACAGTCCAGATTAGTCTCGAGGATGAAACATAGAACGTGTGGGCTTTGAACACTCTGAAAAATTATCATTGGGCAATAACTGACATATCAAACTGGAGCATTTTGGGAAACTGGTGATAGGTGTAAAAACAACTAAGTAGATGGAGGGTGTGGGGAGCCAATAAACTGCAGGAACACAACACACTGGCTTCACAGTGAATACTATTTACCATGGCATGAACACTAATTAGTGATTTAACCAGAAAACAGAAAATAACCAGACTGAGATGTAGAGAGGGGAAGAAGTGTGAGTGAGTTAGTCCTCACCTACAAGAACAGGAAATCAATAATAATGCCTAAAACTGGTACACCGTGAGGAAGCAACATAAGCATATTACTTAACAACATGTAGGTAAGCAGCAAGAGAAATGGCCAGTAGAAATCAAAGTGGTTGCCTGGGAAGAGTGGGCAGAGATGGGGAGGGGTGGAGCAGGAGATGCTATTTCTAATTTCTTTCTTCTTCTGTCCTCTGTAGGCCAGGATCTGATTTTCTTAACTATGCACTCTTATAACCTTCATAAAAACAAATGTAAAATTTTTGATGTTATTATATGAGAAAGTAAGTGCCAATAGAAAATAAGAATAGGAGAGTAAGATTAAGCCATACACAGAATCCCTTACTGCATATAAGTACGGCTCTGACAACTGGAAGAGTTGAGCTCAAACCTGACCATGCCCTCACTTCTTAGTAACCCAAACAAAGAACAAAACACTGTCCAGACGGTAACTAAAACATAATTAGATTATCAGAACAATATTAAATTAGAGGCTAATCAACTACACATTTTTGGTAAATGCTGAATGGTATAACATTGGCTAAAATACCTGGCCACAGCTAAGTCCAAAACTGATGGTCACTATCATAGAAAAAAATTGCTGGGATTTACATAAATCTGATATCTTATTTTAAAATTTAATTATAATTGCAGTTGTATTAGTAAAGGTGAGTGCTCTCATTTTTAAAGATTGACATCATGGTGCAGAGATAGACACTTTTCTGCACTGTCAGCATTCAGCGGCTCCAGTGGTCACCATGCGGCACATGTAAGATCCTACATAGTTATGGCTTCCAGCCGAGGCTGGTGGAGGAGCAAGGTCTTGTGCTCACTGTACCAGTGTGGGGAAGTGCTCACGGTGATGTTGTCACAGACTCACTAAGCTTTCCTTTCCTTAGCTCTCGTGGTAATCGACTAAGGTGACAGTCTCCTCTTCAACTCTTGGAATTAAACATACCATCACTGATTGATAATGCAATTTCACTATTAGTGCACTGCTTGAAGAGGATGCCTCTGAAGAGCGTTCTTAAAAGCTGACTATTTGCATGGACATAAACACACTAACAAACGTAAGGTAGATAGCTAGTGGGAAGCAGCCGCATGGCACAGGGATATCGGCTCGGTGCTTTGTGACCGCCTGGAGGGGTGGGATAGGGAGGGTGGGAGGGAGGGAGACGCAAGAGGGAAGAGATATGGGAACATATGTATATGTATAACTGATTCACTTTGCTATAAAGCAGAAACTAACACACCATTGTAAAGCAATTATACCCTAATAAAGATGTTTAAAAAAAAAAAGCTGACTACTTGCACACCTCTTAGGAGCCACTTCCAATCCTCTCAGCCTTTTCTGCTGGGGCACCTGTCAAGCCTCTCACAGGTGCAGCCTTATGGCACCTGGCCTGGGCTCGGACCATGCCTCTCACCACCTACCCCAGGACTCCTCCACTGACACTCAGCACCATGCATGTGCAAGCTGGGAGTGCAGGCGACTTGATGTCCAGTGGGGCAGAGCCTTGACCAATGGAAGATAGGAGCTGATAGGGAAATGTGTCTGCCTCCATCCCCAGACAGACAATCCTGAGAAGCATCTCAAAGCTTCCAGCACGCATGGTAGTGGTGTCACAATGCATCCTTGTACTGGCCCTTACTCTTTCCCTGCTTTACTACCCCATCCTTCACCTCCGCTGCCTGAGATCACATACGCTGATGAAGCTGTGGCACATAAACCTTGATCTTGATCTTGAGCTCTGCCTTCTGGGAAACCCAAGTGAAGACAAGGGATTACGATTATCGCCTTCACTTTCATTTTAAATTTCCAATATTTTCCCATGCTTGTTCCATATAAGCACTCGAGAAAGGGTTGTTCTTAAGCCTTGAATCTAATAATGTGCCATAAGCAATCCGATTGGCATTAAATATTTTTAAAAACTGTCTCAGATTCCACCTGCACCTCAGCTCTCATCACAGGCACACCTCTGGAGTGGAAGGATAGCAGGATCTTCACAGCAGTATTGGGCCAGAAATACTTGTGCTTTCAAGATGACTTCTTCAGCGGGTTCCAGTAAATCAGTTACTTTTCCACAAGCAACGAATGGTTGTTACCAAGTTTTACTGTGCCAGCACTGTTATTTGTGAAGTGTATTGGTCCACTTTCTTTCGGTCAAGCAGCCTTTCTAACACATCAAGGATGCTATGCCATCTGAGCATTTTGGAGAAATGTGTATCAAAGCAGTTTTACTATCTCGTGTATGTCATATAGTTTACCTTTGGCTAAACACTGAATAATACTAGTGGCCATCTACCTTTTTGCTTATGACCAGTAATTCTGCTACATTATGTAGTGTCATAGGTACTTTGTGAAAACACAACTGAAAGGTGTGAACAAAACACCACATGCTTGGGATCTCTAAATCACTCATAGTCTCACCATGTGTTTTCCATTATCAATGACAATTACAGAACATTTTGCATTGTTGATTTTCCATTCAATACGTGTTTTTTCTTTCCTTCAGATTCACTAAGTTGTTATCCGTATGAGACATAGAAATCTCTTGACAAGCAAATAAAGTAGAACATAATAGAATTCCGTCTGATTTCATGGTGCTCTCAAACTTAAAAAAAAAAAGCTATCTGGTTGTCTCTGCATGCCCAAATAACAGGTGCATCGTACACAAAATTTAGGATTGTCAGTAATCCATGTTTTCTAGAAGGATATTTGCATCTAGAATTCACAGCCTGGACATTTCTCAAAATTCTTCAACTTCTGAAAATGGTTGGGAACCTCTAGCAATCTTTTTGACAAGGTTTTTGTTTAAATTTTAGCCTCTGCTTTCAATTGTCTTTTGAAAACAAAGACTGTGCCTTTGTAAAACAATCTTGTGAAGTAGATTGTTTCAAAGTTTGATTAATAAAATAGAATGTTTCCCTTTCCCCTCAACATTTTCTTTTTTAAAAATACCTCATATTCTTTTTTTTTTTAAACATCTTTATTGGGGTATAATTGCTTTACAATGGTGTGTTAGTTTCTGCTTTATAACAAAGTGAATCAGCCTCATATTCTTTTTTATGTCTGGATCAAAGAAAATTTATCATGGATATTTTCATACATTCTTCCTTAGTTCTTTTAGGAAATTTTTAAGGTGAAAATCTTCACATTTTGCTTTTAATTCATCTTCACAGGATGAGAAGAATTCTCAAATAGAAAACCTTATGGAGGGGCTTCCCTGGTGGTGCAGTGGTTGGGAGTCCGCCTGCCGATGCAGGGGACACGGGTTCATGCCCCGATCCGGGAAGATCCCACATGCCGTGGGGGAGGCTGGGCCCGTGAGCCAGGGCCGCTGAACCTGCACATCCGGAGCCTGTGCTCCGCGATGGGACAGGCAACAGCAGTGAGAGGCCCGTGTACCGCAAAAAAAAAAAAGAAGAAAAAAAAAAACCTTATGGAGGGGCTTCCCTGGTAGCACAGTGGTTAAGAATCTGCCTGCCAAAGCAGGGGACACAGGTTCGACCCCTGGTCCGGGAAGATCCCACATGCCGCGGAGAAACTAAGCCCATGCGCCACAACTACTGAGCTTGTGCTCTAGAGCCCATGAGCCACAACTACCGAGCCCGCATGCCACAACTACTGAAGCCCACGCGCCTAGATCCCATGCTCCGCAACAAGAGAAGCCACCGCAATGAGAAGCCCGCGCACCACAAGGAAGAGTAGCCCCCGCTCGCCGCAACTAGAGGAAGCCCGTGTGCAGCAATGAAGACCCAATGCAGCCCAAAATAAAATAAACAAAATAAATGAATTAATTAAAAACAAACACACAAAAACCTTATGGAAAGATTCTTGGCTAAAACTGAATTAACTAAACTAAGAATCAATTACAGTTCTTAAAGCTTATTTTGTTTAATTTTATGAATAATTCTAGGAAGTCAACAACTACAAATATCAAAATTATATAATTGACTCTCCATAATCTCTATTCTTTTTTTCTGTTCTACCTTTTAATGTTATTTATATGTTTACAAACATTTCTCAGCCTAAAACTGACACAATGTACTTCCTAGTATCCAAATAAAACAAATTCTCCCTGATTTCTTGTTTTAACTCCAGTCTAATTTTTCTATTTATTTAACTATTTGAAACATCTTAATTTTTGTACATAAAATTGACAGCTTATTACCATCAGTTTTTGCAGCATCTTACTCTTGCAATATTCAATGTACATTTATATTTCAACCAGTTGATAGAATTTCAACATATAAAGCACATAAAGAGATTTTTCACTCTAAGTTACTTCCAAATGCTTATGTACGTTTGGAACTGAATTCAATTATTTATAATAAACTTGTTCTTGTGTTTCATACATTTATATGATGGGGATCTGCACGATCACATGACCATTGATCATGCAAAAGTTCAGAAATCCCAAAACTTAACATTGACGCAGGCAAATAGCTTTTTGCCCTTACAATGACTAAGGTCAAAGTTGAAGCCAAGGGGCTTCCCTAGTGGCGCAGTGGTTGAGAATCTGCCTGCCAATGCAGGGGACACGGGTTCGACCATATCTTCCTGGTCTGGGAAGATCCCACATGCCGCGGAGCAACTAGGCCCGTGAGCCACAACTACTGAGCCTGCGCGTCTGGAGCTTGTGCTCCGCAACAAGAGAGGCCGCGACAGTGAGAGGCCCGTGCACCACGATGAAGAGTGGTCCCCGCTCGCCGCAACTAGAGAAACCCCATGCACAGAAGCGAAGACCCAACACAGCCAAAAATAAATAAATAAAATAAAATAAAATAAAAAATTGGATAAAAAAAAAAGCTGAAGCCAAAATTAGATTCTTTTAACCATATTTTTTACCTGCCTCATATTATCTCAACCACATTTTTGAATGGCATTGAATTCTTACATCAACTATATCCATACCGGGTACTGGTCCAAAATCTATGTTTTTTGTCTCTTGTGATTCACAAGAAGTTAAAACAGAAAAAAAGAGAGCAACATCTGTGTGGTTATTTCCAGAACTATAGATATTTCAGGAAGTCTTATAAGAAGCCTAAAGATACACTGGTGTAATGCTTTTCTTTCTCTTACTGTGCCTGAAAAGTCAATAAATGCTTTTTAAATTATGTAAACTTTTAACTAAGTTACCAGCTGAGACAGCATCTTGAAGATTGCGATGATCTAGCCTCTAAACCAGAGGCAGGAACCACAAGGTGAAGATGGGTGGGGAAACACAGGAGGCTGTGACACATCTCATGTTTTTACCTAATGACCCACTCACTAATGTTTCCTGTCCTCACACCGTTAAGCTCCACTGATCTCAAGGTTTTAGTGCCCAAGTGACCCAAAAAAGTTCTTAAGGAAACTGAGAATGCCACCTGACCCCACTGTCATTTCCTTACACAATTAGAGAAATGGTGAACAAAAGAAAGAATTTTTTAAAAAATACATACAAATATATATATTCTGGAAGAGTATATATCATATATGAAACGTAGGGGAATGTTTTATGCATCACCTTATACTGTTATACCCAAAAGTAGGAATTAACAGAAACTACCCCAGTCCTATACAGACAGATCTGTGGATGTCTCAAGGGACTGAGGAATGACAGACTGGGCCACCTCAAAGGACTCCACCCATGCAGGTGGTGGCCACAGGAAAGGGAACCTGAAATAGTAGTGGAGGACGGGGGTCTTAAAAACCAGCTGCAGAAATACGTATTGTCTCTGCCTGTAGTTCTCGTCCCTCTTTACTTCTCCCAGTGTTGTGTATGAGTTACATTGGTTATGGTTAAGTTTAACATTTGGTTCATAGGTTACAGATTATCAGTTGGGCTTAAGCGAAACCCCAATAGAAACTCACATCACTGGGAGAGCACAGGCTTGGATGACAGTGAACTCAAGTACTCATTTCTAGATGCAGCAGTTGTTGATCACTTTGGGCTCTTCTCCAAAACACACATTAACATACATAATTTTACATTTGTGGGATCATATTATACATGCACATCTGAGGGTATCTTTTTCCTTGTAGTACAGATTTTTGTTTCTCTCCTTTTTTTCCTAAGATGGTCTTTCCATCTCCACTCTTTCCTCTTCTGATATCCCCCAAGTCTCACAAGTGACCCATAGTTTCTGTCCTAATGTACCATAGCCATACACAGTTGTTTGGGTTTTTCTTTTTTTGCCATTGTTTACAATACAC
Source organism: Neophocaena asiaeorientalis asiaeorientalis (assembly GCF_003031525.2). Taxonomy (NCBI): domain Eukaryota; kingdom Metazoa; phylum Chordata; class Mammalia; order Artiodactyla; family Phocoenidae; genus Neophocaena; species Neophocaena asiaeorientalis. The sequence continues at coordinate 348,507 of NW_020173766.1, forward strand.
AGTACACTCTTCTTTGCATGTTACTTTTGAATCCCATAATACTTTGTGGAAATTCTTCCTAATCAGCCAGTTTGGCTCTAATTCCTTCTTTTTAATTGCATAATAATATTCTAGGGCATGGATAGGCCATAATTTATTGAAGCTTTCTAGTATTCAGAATTAATGGCTTTTCAAAATTTTTCTTTTTTACTTACGTATCCTTACATGCCAGTCACTGGTACTTTTATTTCTATGGCATTGGTTCCCAGGCATGGGATTGGTGGGGCACAAGATATGTGTTTTAAATTTGAAAGAATCTGGCAGATTATTTCATAAAACAATAACAGTAATTTACTTTTCCATAGACAGCATATGAAGAAACCTCTCACTCCTCCTTACTCTTCATCAACTCATTATACCAGGCATTTCCACTCTTCCTAATGTGTTCTGTATGGTGGACATAAAGTGATTTTTCACTTTGAGTGTAATTTCTATGTTTGTGCATATTTGTATATTTTTCAGTCACTTGGATTTGCTCTGTGAGCTGCATATTCATTAGATAAGAAAGGAGACACACGCACAAAGACGGGAGGGATGAACAATTATAGATGAATTCTACATACAGCACTATGGCAACTCACTGGAAAACCTTGAAGAAATGGCAGGATGCCTAGAAAATTTTTATGTATCAAAATTCACCCAAAAAGCAGTAGAAAATACAAATGGGCTGATTAATGCAGAAAAATTAGAAAGGTAAATTAGTATCTACTTTTTAAAAGATACCAGAACCGGATATTTTCATAGCTAAGTTCTACCTAAACTTTAAAGAAGAGATAATTTCTATGATATTTAAATTATTGTAGCTCATAGAAAACTATGGAAAAACTCCCATTTAATTTTGTAAAGTCAGTCTATTTTTAAAGATAGTTAGAGTGCAATTCTCACTTATAAATATATCAATCTCACTTATACATTTGTAAGTAAAAGTCAAAATAGTGGGGAATAAAATCTAACAGTACATCAAAAGAATAATAAACTGTGGTCAAGTGATAGTATCTAAACATGAAAAGATGGTCTGAATTAGGAAATCTATTCTCTTAATGCATTAGATTAACAAATGGCAAAAACCAAATGACTGCATTAATAGATACTGAAAAATTATTTGATAAAAGCTCAGCAATTGGACTTCCCCGGTGGTGTAGTGGTTAAGAATCCGCCTGCCAATGCCAGGGACACGGGTTCAATCCTTAGTCCAGGAAGATCCCACATGCCATGGAGCAACTAAGCCCATGTGCCACAAGTACTGAGCCTGCGCTCTACAGCCCATAAGCCACAACTACTGAGCGCATGTGCCACAACTACTAAAGCCCACGTGCCTAGGGCCCATGCTCTGCAACAAGAGAAGCCACCGCAATGAGAAGCCTGTGCACCGCAACGAAGAGTAGCCCCTGCTCTCTGCAACTAGAGAAAGCCCGCGTGCAGCAGTGAAGACCCAACGCAGCCAAAAATAAATAAATAAATAAATTTTTTAAAAAAGAAAAAAGCTCAGCAATTATCTCCAAAATGGGGGAAATTGTGATGAAATCTGTTACCAGAAATCCTCAAAAAAAAAAAATCACCCCAAATATTGAAATATTAAAACTAAGCCAAGGGGGCTTCCCTGGTGGTGCAGTGGTTGAGAATCTGCCTGCCAATGCAGGGGACACGGGTTCGAGCCCTGGTCTGGGAAGATCCCACATGCCGCGGAGCAACTGGGCCCGTGAGCCACAGTTACTGAGCCTGTGCATCTGGAGCCTGTGCTCCACAACAAGAGAGGCCACGATAGTGAGAGGCCTGCGCACCGCGATGAAGAGTGGCCCCCGCTTGCCACAACCAAAGAAAGCCCTCGCACAGAAACGAAGACCAAACACAGCCATAAATAAATTAATTAATACAAAAATTAGAAAAAAAAAAAAAAACTAAGCCAAGGGCTTCCCTGGTGGCGCAGTGGTTGAGAGTCTACCTGCCGATGCAGGGGACACAGGTTCGTGCCCCGGTTTGGGAGGATCCCACATGTCGGGGAGTGGCAGGGCCCGTGAGCCATGGCCGCTGAGCCTGCACGTCCGGAGCCTGTGCTCCACAACGGGAGAGGCCACAGCAGTGAGAGGCCCGCATACCGCAAAAAAAAAGAAAAGAAACTAGGCCAAATAAGTCAGGCATCATGTATCAATGCCTGCCACCACCATTATAATTTAATATTTTTTAGAGGGTCTAAAAAAACACGAAGAAAAAAGCTGATAAAACTTTGCATGTTCATATACCTAGAAAATCAAAGAGAAAGAAACTTCTGGAACACACAAAAATCAATAGCTTTTCCTTATATTAGTGATATGGCACAAGAATCCAGAAGCTATAAAAGAACAGGTAAACAGGGCTTCCCTGGTGGCACAGTGGTTCAGAGTCCGCCTGCCGATGCAGGGGACACGGGTTCGTGCCCCAGTACGGGAAGATTCCACATGCCGCGGAGTGGCTGGGCCTGCGAGCCATGGCCGCTGAGCCTGCGCGTCCGGAGCCTGTGCTCCGCAGCGCGAGAGGCCACAACAGTGAGAGGCCCGCGTACCGCAAAAAAAAAAAAAAATTGTTTGGAGAAAATACGTTTGCAACAAAGATGATCAATAAAGTATTGATATCTATAATACATAGAGTTCTCACACATTTGCAAGAAAAAGACAAACAACCCACCAGAAACAAGTGTTGAAAGTCACACCTTGATGAGATAAGGAACTAGACATTATACCACAGAGAGCAGGTTTCCCCTCAAAACTGTTGCTTCTAGCAAAGCAAAGCGTGCCAGGTTAACAATCAGATTGCAACTCTGCTTTCAGCACACTTAAAAAAATAATAATATAAAGGAGAAAGCATATGTACCACCTTTCAAATCCCCTCGCACCACCACCACCTAAAATCGTATGCCCTCAAAATCTAGTCTTATACTTCCTACCAGGCTGTCTTGGTTGAGGAGGAAATAGAAACACAGGCACCCTTTAAGTCTCTGGAGGTGATTTCTGACTCTGGCTTGATAGTACCCCTGTGAATTCCAGTTCACATATGTGGGGACCTGAAATCCTGCTGAGCTGCAGAAGAGGTTCCCCCTGGCCCTGGATGTCCTCAGCACTCTTTATACTCCCGTTCTGTAGTGTAGCCCTGAAGGACAGATTCACCTGCATTTTGGATGCAGATTTAGGTGGTGTCTGTAGTTTTACCACCAGGCCCCACCCATTAGACTGGGCTGTTTGGATGGAATCAGGACCCTGGGTCAGGACACCCCATTATACCCTGTGTAGAATGCACCACAGGACACTTCTTCAGGTGCAAAACAGCAGCACAGCCACTCCCCTGTCCAGGCCACTCGCCACTCCCTCCTGTTATGAGTTGATCCACACGTGTTATGACAACTTGGACATTGCCCAGTGACCTGGGCTGAGGTGAACAGCACTGAGTGAAATGTTCAGAGCCCACCAGTTTCTGAGCTGCCTCTTGGTCCCAGCCCATGTATACAGCCTCCATGACCTGTGACTCATACCCTTTCTCCCGGAGGTTGTGTGTGTCTTCTACAGAAAGCACAGCAATCCAAGAGCGACAGTGGAGGGAATGTGTGGAAACAACCAAGAAGGGGTTAATATGGTGTGGATGGCTGAGGCATCAAGAGTCTCTCTGCCCCAGAGAGAAGGTGGATGTGACAAAAGCAAGGTGGGGAGTCTCTCAGGGAAACTGACAAAGCAACTGTGACACATCCCAGGAGTGAGTGGGCTTGGAGGTTAGCAGGGGACAGGGAGATGCAGACTTTCAAAAAGCATGGGGAGAGATGAGCCATGCAGATAATTCAAAACCTGCAAGAAGGAAACTACACTAAACACTTAAAATCAAAGGTTGTTAGTTTCAATCCTTCTGTACAAGTTAAGACAAAAAGGCAAAAAAAAAAAAAAAAAGGAACAGGAAAGGATTGTTAGTTTCAATCCTTCTGTACAAGTTAAGACAAAAAGGCAAAAAAAAAAAAAAAAGGAACAGGTAAGGAGAGGGGATTTCAACACAGGAATCAAAACTGAGGCAGCCGGGGGCTGAGAGAAGGGCAAAGATGTTTTCTGCTAATGGTGCATGATCCTAGCTCCAATCCATGAAGAATCAGGTGGGTTTTTGCGATTTTCTCATAGCTCTCATGGTGCCCACACCAAACATTTAGGAAGCAGTGCTCATGGATGGAGTGCTGAGCTAAGCATCATGGTAGGTACAGGGGAAATGTAAGACCTACTCTCTGCATGAACTACTGGAAGGCACTAAACAGCAGTGCTGACTGGTTTTATGTAGGACCTTTGCTCTTCAGCATGGTGGTCCAGCAACATCCACATCACCTGGGAGTTTATCAGAAAGGCCCAATCTCAAGTCCCACTCCATTCCTTACTGACTCAGAATTTGCATTTTTAGCAAGATTCCCCAGAGGTCGTGTTTGAGAAACACTGACATAGGCAATGAGGCAGAATGGAGAGACTGCCTGGAGGCGGGGTTGCTATCCAAAGCTTCAGGGACAAGTTGGATCTTGGACAAACCTTGAGTATGGATGCCGAGTGGACTGAGAAGTGCTGGGGTGGAAGAACTGAAGGTATCCTCAGGGCCCATTTCAAATACTTCACACATATGAACTCAGGAGGATACATCCACCCTGCCTGTCCTCTCCCCAGCAAACTTCCCTGGGATGTTTTAACTCAGGAAATGGCCCTGGTTATCAGGTGTGAACTGACCCAGTCAAAGAAACTGGCCTGGGCTACCAAGGCCATTCTGCCATTCAGCTTTTTGGCTGCACTCCAGAAGTGGGCCTGGGGTTTCTGCAAGGGGCCCCAGAATGACCTCACCACACCAGGCCTTTCCTTCCCTTACTCACGTGACCTTCCTGTTGGGGTAAGTATGTGTTTAGGTACAAGTAACATACTTCCCATTAAAGTGCCTGGGACTGTTACTTTTGCTTTTAGGAAACCCATAAAAGGGAAACTTCAACTCAATCCAAAAGAAAGGAATAACTCATATGTTAAGAATGGCCCTAATCCATCAGCAAGGGGCTGTTCTCTATGTCCAGAAAGGGGAGATTAATCCACGCACACTTACTGGATGCTTTGTATGAGGCAGATGCAGCCCTCCACACCCCACTCCTCCCACCACCACCCCCGCCCCCAAGAACACCTCTTCCTGAACTTTGCTTCTGCAACTGACCTACATTGAAGAGTGTTTCACTTTAAAATGCCTCTTTGAAGTGCTCTGCTGTATCTACTCCATGGATCTTATTAAAGAAATTGATTACATTGCCCTAGTAGCTGCCATCATGAGCTCCATGATACACGAGTCAACAGCTACAAAAGAAAATTAGGAGCAAGAGGAAGAAGAAGTTGAAGATACTCTTCTGTGCTCCAGAAGCTCTGGAAGCTAGTCTGTCCACTGTGAAATTTACAGGGACTTTAATTCACTGATGTGGGACTCTCCAAGAAGGAGGTCTGATAGATGGGGCTTTCCAAACTTATTTAACCACCTTTTTCAAGATGGTTTTGTGTAAAACATTTTAGTACAGACTTCACCATGTCCATGTCTTCTCAAAGAAGACCTGTGGAAGATACTTCTCTCCTTGAATCCAATACCAAGAATGGCTATGTGTCTCCTGCAGAACTACCCTGCCTGAGAATTTGAAACGAAATGTGTTTTACTCTTCATTGGCTGCTGGCGCTGAGGGCAAGATGTTGGAAGGCCTCCAGCAAGTGTACCGAAACTTGGAGCATACCCTCTGTGGCCTGACTCACTGGTGTCCACTTGTTTTCCTCCATTTCCTCAACAATTTATCTGAAATGTTTCTCCTGGCCTAGCTCCATTTGTAAGTTGCATTAAATCTTTTTCCAAACAAAAATTCAGAGAGGCTAAGCGACTTGCACAAGGTCACACAGCTTATCAGAGAGAAATCCAAGATTCAGTCTCAGTTCTGCCTATCTTTGAGGCCTAAGCTGTCCTAGGCCACCTTCCTAGTCCTGTGTGGGCCCATTAAAGTTCTGGGTGTGTTGGTGACACTGGGGGCTGGTAGGAAATGACCGTTATTGAACAGCAATGATTTGGCTTAATCTTTCCTTCTGCCTTTGCTTGTTTCTTACTGCCTAGCCTCTTCCACACCCACCCTTTAGGACCCCTTCCCTACTTTCCAAGACTTTTCATCAGCTCCCCAAGTCCAAGACCCCTAACCTATGACTCACAGCTCCAGACCACGTACTTCTAGATAACCAGATATAGGAGAACAATGTACTGAGTGGTCAGCACAGACACCAGCCATAATAACAGGGTGACCATTCCAGCTGAGTCTCCCCCACCTTGCACACAACAGAAACCCAGCCATAGGGGTGGCTTGACTAATTATGGCCCTGTCTGACTCACACAAAGACCCCAGCTGTTTCATCCAGCTCTCTACTCTGCATCCCTGGAGTGACGTTTTCATCCCCCTGGTTGCCACATGGGCTCCAGATGGCTGGCCTACTGCCAGCCTCATATTTGCATTCTAAACAGGAAGAGAAAAGAAGAATAAATTAAGAGGAGGGGGACGGGACAGCAAGAATATGAAGGAAGAACAATTTCCCAGGAATCCCTAGCAGATTTCCCCTTTAGTTTCATTGGCCAGGATGGTGCCACACGATCACCTCTAGCTAGAAGGGAGGCTGACCTGAATGTAATCACAGTTAGAAAGGAAGGAAGAGCATAAGGTTGGGGCAGTCAGCTGGTGTGATCTTCCACACCAGAGGCCACCCCAAATGCTTGAGCTGAGTACAAGATGCAGAAAGCAGGCAGCAGGGACTAGAAAGGGAACACCAGGGCTGAGAGGGTTGGCAGAGTCATCTAGGGGGTGCATCCAGGGTCACTGTGCTGCACCCCAGGCTCCCCTTCAGATCTGAAGGGCTCATTCCCCCTGGTGCTGGGAGTGCTGCTAACACAGCCACAGCTGTCAGCCTCCTTTGGGCATCACCTCCGCTGAAAAGAGTCACATTCCCTTTCCAGGACAGCCTTCACCCATTGCCTCATCTCTTCATATCTATGAAGGGTCCTCCCAGCTCCAGAGCTCCCCAGGGAGTCAGCTGAGGCCTTTGTTGAGATTGCCCTCTTCTCATCCTACTTCCTGCCTTTCCCTCCCACGTCAGTTATTCCTAGGCACTCCTAATAAACATGTGGCAGGCTAATTTCCCAGGGGCACAGCCTGCACCAGGGAATAAGCCACTTTTCTTTTTCAAGTTCAACCTAACAGGCGTGTCTAACAGGTGTGTCTGGTGAATGTGAGTATGTCTGAAGCCCCGAGCCAGGTGCTGGGAATAGAGGGGGGCAGTGAATCCAAACAGGAACAAGCATCAGTCCCCGCCTTTAAGGAGCTCACAGGCTTGTGCAATGGAGCTGGGAAAACAAGCAGCTAAGACACAGGACAAAACAGAGTAAGGCAAATATAAAGTACGATGGATGTTCAGAGGAGGAAGATGTTATCGACCGTCTGGACCGGAGTAGTAAGAGACTAGGAAATCTGTAGGAGCTTCACAGGAGAGGGAGCCTTTGAAATGACCTCTGAGGATGACAGGGCAGAGCCCATGGCAGAGAAGCACTCCAGCCAGGGCCAGCATAAGCAAATGTCCAGAGGGTAGTAACACATCCAGTTTGGCCAGAATGAGAAGTGAAATTGAGCACTAGTTCCAAGTCAGACAGCCGGGACTTGACTCCCAGGTCTGCCTTCTCTGAAAGAGGGGGATCAGGCATATTGCTTAACCTCTCACAACCACGACTTTCTCATCTGCACAAGAGGAATTATACATCCCCTTTCCCCAAAGGGCTGTCATGGGGATTGAGTAGCTAAGACATGTAGACCACTACACAGACACCTGGAGAAGCCGGAGGCTCAACTGATACTCTAGTTGTTATCACACAACCAGAGATATTGAGGAGGCTGTTGTTTAAGTCAGTGGTGCTCAAAGTTAGGTCCCCAGACCAGCAGCATCAGTAACGTATGGCTAGAAAAGCAGTCTTGGGCCCCACTCACCCCAGGTCTACTGAGCCAGAAACTCTCTTGGTGGGCCTGTCAATCTGTGCTTCAGCAAGGACGAGTCGGAGAACCACTGTCAGGAAGGGCTTGGAAACAGTGCAAAAAGCCCATCTGGTGAGAGAGACGAATCATTTCCGTAACCTTGCCTTTCACTCCACTTCCTCAGATTCATAATGACATATGCAAAAGAGACACCAGAAGAAGAAACATCCAGGGCAGTGGCCCCCCTTTACTTTTCTTCCCTTAATGTGCAGTACAGAGCAAGAGACAACTTCCCAAATTCCACAGACCGTTAGATCTGGGATGGAGCCCGACATTCTTTTCTTTACTTTTGGAGAAACTGAGGTCCTGAGGGGTCACAAGCCATGGCCAGTGTCTCAGATTCATTGGCAGAGTCAGGACTGAAGCTCAGGCTTCCCAGCTTCAAACTATGATGGTGAAAAAATGGAACTGTTCTGGTCAAAGAGGAAAGTAAATGAGAAAGTAGATCAAAATGACACCATAGGAGACCTGGGTGAATAATCAAGAGCAACTCAAAACCAGCTAGTGGAGTTAGGAAGCAAAAGGGTTGCATCTACAGTATCATTTTGCAGAATCCCCAACCAAAATTATCAACCCAACATCCACTGTTAAGCTCCATATTCCACCATTACAATTAAGAGCTTTTCATACACGACAAACCAGGCAAGCCTAAACCCACTGCTACCTCAAAATAAGAATATATCCATAAGGCTTTAATTATAAAAGGAAGGAAGAGGAGGAGAGGGAAGAAAGAAGCAAGAGACATTTTACAGAGCCATTCGAAAGAAAACTACAGCCCCTAAGTTCTTATATTTAAATGGATCTGTGATGGGGAAATAGCTAAACTGCATAGGGTTATAAAAACTATCTACTATAAGTTTGAACTTTGTGAAACTACAAAAAAGAAAGATATTCTTGGCAGTTAATGTGTCAGCCTTAATGAAAGGAAGTGGCGAGTCCAGCCTGAGTTAGGGTGGGTCAATGTGCCCTCACTGTGTGGGATGCAGAAAGAAGTGAGCAGACAACAACAAAAAATTAAGAATTTAAAAAGAGGAGCCAGACTGAATCAAAGAAATCTTTGGTTGCTCTCAGCTCTGGGTTTTACCAAGATGTGACTGGAGGAGGGGTGAGCAAGGACAGTTTTGTATGTTGTGCCCTAAACAAGCTTGCTGCTCCTACCCACGGGGCAGGCGACAACTGAAATCCACGTGGCGCTCTGCTCACCCAGCCACGCTCAGACCAGCACAGGGTGGCACATGTTCTTAAGCTCATAAGACCAAATGACAGAATCATGCTGCTGGGTTGCCTTTTAATATTTGTAATTAAGTCTGTTCAAAGTAACTGCTTGGCAACCCATACCTTTAAACAAATGATGGGTTCTTTTCAAATAATTTCCTTATTTTCTTTGTAAAGTCCCAAACTCAGAGATCCAACCAACCATTCAGAGTCCCTATCTTGGCGTTGAGACAGAGCAAAGTGAGAATCTCCCCTCGGAGAACAACGTGAGCAGATCTACTTTCAGGAAGAGGCACCAACTACAGTGCAGTCCTTCATAACTCCCCTCATTATTTTTAAAATTTTTATCTTGTTCGTTTCTGCAGCAACTCTTCTCAAGATCTTAGTGATTTTGATGATATATTTGGGGATCTGCTTTCTTGCTTCATTCCATGACACCTCCATGCTCTACGTGACTAGAAACTGTCAGACCGATTCACTTATAGAAACCCTTCCCCAACACTCTTTAAAGGGTGAGCTCTTTAAAGGGTCAAAATTAAACAAGCAGGAATAGTAGTGGCCTCCTTACTTTCACAAGCAATGGGAAAGAAGCACTGCTCTCTGGGGGAGGAACTGGATTCTAAGAAGTACTAACGAAAGGGAGTTGACTTGTTTGCTGCTGGAAGATTTCTAACCCACACAACTGGACAGTGTGTGGGGCTGAGGCCGGTGCTACATGTGTGCTCAGCATCAGTCACATGGCCCTGGGCTATTCAGGATCTGACCATTCATCTCCACCTCCACTGCTCCCATCCTTAACAAGCCTCGTCATCGTGGGAACTTCGCCTAACTTGTTTCCCTGCCTGTGTCTGCCTTAACAAGCTGTGCTCAATGCAGCGCCAGAGTGATGCGATCCTGTTGAAACATCTGTCCCTCTGCTACCCAGGGCCCTCCAACAGCTCCCCAGCTGATGCCCACTAAAGGGCAAAGCCCCCCACCCCCCAAGGCCTGCCAGCCCTACACGACATGGCTCCCAACTATCTCTCTGCCATGGGTCCCTACACACTGCCCTCCCCCTCCCTCTGCTCCAGCTACTCTGGTCCCCTTGCTGTTCCTTTGTGCAAAAGTACTGAAATTTCTTCAGGTCGGACATATATCTAAAAATGGAAATGCTGAATCAGAGCATCTCTACATTTTCTAGATATTGCCAAATTGCTCTACAAATTGGTTTGCCAATTTACATTCCAACCCACATTATGGAAGAGGGCTGGTTTCTCCACATCCTCAGCAACACTGGCATTTTCATCTTTACTAATCAGATAGGTGGGAACGGTTAGCCCAATACTGTTTCAGTTTGCATTTTCTTGATTAGGATGGAAATTTAGCATATTTTCCTGTTTACTGGCCATTTGTATTTCTTATTCTGAAAAGCTGATGGGGGAGAGAGGAGATTTTAATAACTCAATTTCTTAGAAAAGTTTATTCGGTTTTTCTATTTTTCATGAGTCAATTTCACCAATGTATAATTTCGAGGAAATTATGCATTTTGTCCAAATTTCCAAATGTATTGGCATAAAGTTGCTCCAGGAGTTCTCTTATGGCGGTTATTCTCTGTTCTACTCAGTTTAGTCTTTTGTTGCTGTTGTTGCTAATATTGCTTACTTGTGCCTCTTCTTGTTTTTTTTCCTTCATCCATTTTGTTGGAGGTGGGATCACTGAGACTGTGAACGGTCTCAGGTCAGGTTTTGCCATCGAATGAGTTATGAACAAAAGTTTTCAGTTTTCAGAATCTTCTGGATTTCAGACTTGTGGACTACAGATTATGGATTGATGCTTTCATTTTCATCAGCTCTGATTACTTTGTAATCTTTGTTCTGCTTTCATAATTAACTCATAAGGCATTTAGAAAATTATTTTTCAGTTTTCAAAAGCATGTTTTTTTTGTTTTTTATAATTTATGCAAAGGCGGTTTTTAATTTAACAAATTGTGGTCAGAGAATGTGGTCTGTGTGATACCATTTCGTTCTTATTCGCTAATAACTCTATTATGAACTCGGATCTGGTCAGTGTTTATCAAAGTTCTCTATATAGTCTCAGTTCCAGAGCTTCTCTGCTCGTGACTCATGAATGGACTGTGGGTGTTGTAACATATTGATTTCTTCAGCCCTCAGGACAGTTGAGCAGGGCCTTCTCATAAGCAACCTTATCTGGATTTCCTGGAGGGCAGCCCCTTGCCCAGAAAGCTCACGCAGTAGCCTCCACGGGCAGTAAACTCATGACCTCCTTCCAGCCCTTGTGCTCTATGGTAATGTGCTAAGAGCCCAGACAAGGTGACATTCACATCACCAGCCAGCTGCAGAGCTCATGGCTGCCCAGCAAGGACAAGGGGTCTGTGGAACTGATGTTCATATTCCAGGTGCCCAGGAGATGGAGCACAGCCAAGGCCCCTGGTAGAGAATGGGGCCCGGGGAGGCTCAGTGGGGCTCCCAGCTGACGTAGCTGCAGGCAGCAGCGTCAACTCTCTGCTTTACGTATTTCAGTCACTTCTGTCCATTTGTGCCTGATGTACCCTTTTAGTGGCATCCAAACCAGCTGCAGGGGTGACTGTTCTAACAACGTTATGTGTGCTTTGTAAAGTAGAGCTACATCATCTTTTAAACTCTTTACATAACACATTTGATTGCCTTTGATATTCATTTGTATTTCAACATTATAAGAAATTTCAACATTACATTTGTTAATGAAAGAGAACTATTAGATTCTTCACATATAATTTGAACTGTTGCAAAATTTTGTATGGTTGTAAATATTGTGTTTTAATTTTGATTAAAAAATTATTATTTATGTGAATAAAGTTTCTCATTTATTGTGATTATCAAGAATTTGAAATTATTGTCATCAGAAATCTTGATCTGGAATGTGTCCAGCAGTTTCATACATAAAATATGATAATGGCTTATGTTTGTGGGAGCAACTTTATTTCTTATTTTAAAAATGGGAAAATAGGGCTTCCCTGGCGGCGCAGTGGTTGAAAGTCCACCTGCTGATGCAGGGGACACGGGTTCATGCCCCGGTCCGGGAATGTAAAATGTATTTAAAAACCAATGTTAATATTTTATATTATGAATTTTACACCTTATTATAATTATAATACTAATAAAATGAAAATTACTTTTTTAATAGATCGTTCCTTTAATAGTATGTAGTCTTCTTCTTTCCCAAATTAAGGATTTTGCCTTAAATTCTATTTTGATATTATATCTCAGTGTTCTTTTGACTAATTGTTTTACAGAATAACTCTTTCCAACCCTTTTATTTTCAGTCTACATGGTGTTCTTATAGGAGTTCTTGTATAAGCAATGAGTGATAATTTGCTTTCAACAAATGATCTTAATCCATTTACTTTTTACTTCTTTTGTGGCTATTGATATAATCTGACTTACTTTAGCCATTTTGCTTTATTTTCTCTTTACCAACTTTTTTCCTTTATTTCTTTCTTAAATCTCTTTCCCTGTCTTTAGTCCCCTGCTACTTTGGAGCCTATAGATTATAGTCAATTCTCTTCAAAGTTACTCTTTATTTTTTTAAGCATCCATATTTAATTACAGATTTTTCTAACAGACTCTGAAGTTATTTAATATTTCTATTTTCCTCCTAAATACAACATGGAGTTTTGCTCACTTTACCCATTGAACATCACCTCCCTACTATCTAGTCATTACTGCTTGGAGGCTTGTTTTTGGTTTTTCCACATTTTTAAACAACAAAAACAAAAACTTTTCTTCCATCAGTCTTTAAATTTACCAATATATTTTTATCAGTTTCTATCTTACAGCAATTTTTTTATATCCCATGGTTTCCTTCCAAGTTCACTCCTCTTCTTGTTAGAGCATATTTTGGGGAGATAGTTCTTTTATTGAGTGTCTATAGACAATGGAATTCCCTAATCCTTGTATGTCTTAAGATCTTTTTCATTTGTCTTCATTCTTGAATGACAAATTAGCAGGCTATAAAATCTCTAGGTTGACAGTCATTTTCCTTAAATACTTTGATGACAGCACTTTGTCATCTGGCATAAAAACAGTCTTTTCTCTTTGACATCTTTCAAGTTTCTCTGTATCACTGATGTGCTGCAGTTTCACAATAATATATTTAAGCATATCTTGGCTCCATCTCCATCCAAGATATGCCTAGCCACATGACTGTGGACCACTTAATATATTTATTTTAAAGTACTTTTTCAATTAATTAATAATTAATTTCATCTGGAGTAAATTTGAATCAGTATGATTCAGGACACAACTAACAGAAAAGACAACCAAAAGAATGGCTTAAACAATTAGGAGAGTTATTATTTCACATAACAAGAGGTCAAGAAGTAAGATAATGTCATGACAATGATCAGTCATACACAATGTTTTAAGATAAAAAATCTACCTGCATCATTAGTTTATTTTACCTTATTCATTCTTATAGCTAATTAAGAAATCATACATGCCCTTTTCATTACAAGTATTTACACTTGCAGAAATCAGAAAAAAAGAAAAAAAGGCTTATTATTACCAAGGGCAACAAATTATCAAGCAAGAGAACCAATTTCACAAACCAGACTTTGATACCTAAAGTTGCATTTCACAGCAGTTATAGTAACATCAAAAGTCCAAGTGTCTTGAAAATCTGTTACAAACGTACAGCAAGGATTATTTTTCATGATAAAAGAAAAAGGTGCTCACAGTTAACAAATTTTCTCACCCTGTTCCTTAACAGACAAAGGAGTAGGACCAATATTCTTAACATATTAAGTGAACGTTCTCAGCTTAATATGTTATTAGAACTGACTCTTGAATTGCCTTTATGGTTCAGAACTTCGTCTACCCTCTGCAGCTGCTGAGAGATAGGGTTGTTGATAGAAAAAGAGAAAGGGAGAAAGACTCTCTTACTTTTGATCTTCCTTAGACAATTTTCAGAAGCACTGAGAACTGAAAGGACTGAAAATCTCAAGGTTAAGGACAGGAATTTCATTACGTAAATTTTTGAGCAGGAAAATTTTATGTATATAAAACAGCATTTTACATTAAAAACCATTACATTTTTGGTCCATTATTCCAAGCTGTTACATTTTTGAATTCTGTACCTGTCTTTTAAATCATCTGCTGTCACTCCCAACTTTGTGTCAAATGCTATTCTAATAAAGCATGCTTCTTTACTTTCATATCCCCAATCACATACTGCAATTACCCATTTATTTGTGTGTGTGCTTTTAATTAAAGTTAACTGTAGATTCACATACTTTTAGTTATAAGAAATAATACAGAAAAATCTTATGTACCCCTTACCAGTTTCCTTCATGGGAACGTCTTAGAAAGGTATAATACAACACCACAACCATGATATTGACATCAATACAGTTGAGATACAGAACAATTCCATCTCCAGAAGGAACCCTGGGTTGCTTTTTTTAGAGCCATACCACTCCCCTCCCTAGCCCTCCTCATCCACAGTCCTTATCCCTGGCAACCGCTAATCTAATATTCATTACTAAAATTTTGTAATTTCAAGAATGTTATGTAAATTGAATCATACAGTATGTAACATTTTGAAATGGCTTCTTTCAGTATAATTTCCTTGAGATTCATCTATGTTGTGGTATCAATAATTTGTTCCTATTTATTACTGAGTAGTATTCTGTGGTGTGGATGTGCCTCAACTTGTTTTAACCAGTCAGCCACTGGCAGCCATCTCAGTGGTTTCCAGTTTTTGACTATTATGAATAAAGCCACTATAAACATTCATGTACAGGCTTCTGTTATGAACCTAAGTTTTCGTTTCTCTGGAAATCAATGCTTAGAAATTCAGTAGCTGTGTCATACGGTATTTGCATGTTTAATTTTAAGAGACTGCCAACTTATTTTCTGGGATGGCTGTCAAGTTTTACATTCTCACCAGCAATGCAATACGTAAGCACTCTTCTGCATTGTCACCAGCATTTGATTTTAGCCAACCTGACAGATATTTAGTGATAGCTCATCATGACTTAATTTGCATTTCCCTAGTGGAAAGTGATGCTGAACATTTTTTCATGTGCTTTTTGGCCATTTCCACTTTGGTAAAATGTCTGTTCGTGTTTTTTTGTCCTTTTTAGGTGGTTTGTTTGTTGGATTTTTAACTGGTGAGTTGAGAGTTCTTTATACGTTCCCTTTGTTGGATATGTGGGTTGCAAATATTTTCCCCACTCTGTAGCTTGCCTTTTTACCTTCTTAAGAGAATATTTTGCAAACTAAAAGCTTTTACCTTGAAGTTCAACTTACCAATTTTTTTCTTTTATGGATCATGTTTTTTGTGTCAAGTCTAAGATCTCTGCCTAATGCTAGATCCCTAAGTTTGTTGTTGTTTTGTTTACAAAAGATGTAAAAAACATTTAAGTCCATGATCCACTTTGAGTTGATTTTTGTATTTTTTTTCTTTCCTAGGATGACTATTTGCTTGAGCACCATTTGTTGAAAAGCTTATTCTTCCTCCAATGAATTACTTTTGTCAACAGTTGGCCATATTTACGTGGGTCTATTTCTGGATTCTCTATTCTGTTCCATTTATCTATGTGAATATATCTCCACTAATTTCACATATTGATTACTGTAGCTATATAATGTCTTAAAATCTAGAATACTAATTCCTTTCCCTTTGTTCTTCATTTTCAAGATTGTTATAGCTATTCTAGTACCTTTGCCTTTCCATATATAAACTACAGAATAATCTTGCTTATATCTACAAATAATCTTGCTGAGATTTTGAAACTGCATTAAACCTGTATATTAGTTTGGGGATAACTGACAACATTACTATGTTGAGCCTTCTAATTCATGAACATAGTAAGTCTCTGCATTTAGAAAGATCTTTGATTTCTTTAATCAGTGTTTTGTAGTTTTCAGCATAGTCATCCAGTACATGTTTTGTTGGAGCTATACCTAAAATATTTCATTTTTTGAGCAACTGTAAATTGTGTTGTATTTTTAACTTCTGTGTCCATGTTCACTGCTAGTACATAGAAACACAATTGCTTTTTATTTGTGTATCTTGCATCCTCCAACTTTATTGAACTCGTTATTTCTGGGAGTTTTCTTTGTAGATTCCTTGAAATTTCCTATGTAGACAATTGTATTATCTGCAAATAGGGACAGTTTATTTCTTACTTTTGGATCTGTATATTTTTGTTTTCTTTTCTTCCCTGTTGCACTGGGCAAAAGACTCATTATGATGGTGAATAAGAGTGGTAAAAGTGCACATCCTTGCCTTGTTCCTGACTTTATGAAGAAAGAATTAAGTCATTCACCATTAAGCATAACCCTAGCTGTAGGTTTTTTGTAGCAGAAAGTTTTGCTTTATTTCTGGTTTTCTGAGATTTTTTTCATAGATGCATGTTGAATTCTGTCAAACACTTTTCTGCATCAATTGATACAATCATGTGATTTTCTTCTTTAGCCTTTTAATGTAGTGGATTACATTAACTGATTTTCAAATATTAAGCCAGCCTTGCATCCCTGGAACAAACCTCCCTGGGTCATGTTATATAATTGTTTTTAAATACTGGTGAATTCTATTCATTAATATTTTCTTAAGGATTTTTATGTGTGTAATCATGCAGGATATTGGTCTATAGTTATCTTTTTTTTTTTTAGAAGATGTTGGGGGTAGGAGTTTATTAATTAATTTATTTATTTTTGCTGTGCTGGGTCTTCGTATCTATGCGAGGGCTTTCTCTAGTTGTGGCAAGCGGGGGCCACTCTTCATCGCAGTGCACGGGCCTCTCACTATCGTGGCCTCTCTTGTTGCGGAGCAGAGATCCAGACGCGCGGGCTCAGTAGCTGTGGCTCACGGGCCCAGTTGCTCCGTGGCATGTGGGATCCTCCCAGACAGGATTCGAACCCATGTCCCCTGCATTAGCAGGCAGATTCTCAACCACTGCGCCACCAGGGAAGCCCCTATCTTTTACTGTATTAACTTTTCCTGATTTTGGTAAAAAGGTAGTTCTAGCTATATTAAATTGTAAGTGTTCCCTCCACTTCTACTTTCTGGGAGCTACTGCACAGAATTGGTTTTAATTCTCCACTGAAACCATACAGACCTGGAAATTTCTTTTTTGGGAATGTTTTAAATTATTAATTTAATTTCCTTAATAGTTATAAGAATATTCAAATTATCTATTTCGTACTGGGTGAGTTTTGACAGTATGTGCTTTTGAAGGAATCGGTGCATTTCAGCTAAGTTATGAAATTTCGGTTTGTAGAACTGTCTGTATCATTTTTCCTCTTTGTTGTCAATGTTATTGATCTTTTAGAAGTATCTTTTGTTTCAATGATTTCTTTTATTGTTTTTCTCTTTTCAATTTCATTGATTTCTGCCCTTATTTTTAGTGTTTTCTTACTTTTTCTTGCTTTGGGTTTATTTAACTCTTCTTTTTCTAGCTTTTGGCAGTGGGAGCTTAAATAATTGATATGAAATTTCTATTCTTTTCTAACGTAAGCATTTAGTGCTATAAATTTCTCTTGGCACTGCATTAGCAGTGTCCCACAGATACCGTATTCTCTTTTTAATTTAGTTGAATGTATTTTTTTTTTTTTTTTTTTTTTTTTTTTTTTTTG